>NW_012114488.1:21517384-21545672 GCF_000951035.1 Colobus angolensis palliatus
ACCATCATTCTCAGCAAACTATCACAAGAACAGAAAACCAAACACCACATGTTCTCACTCATAGTTGGGAACTGAACAATGAGATCACTTGGACACAGGAAGGGGAACATCATATGCACGGCCTATTTTGCGGTGGGGGGACGGAGGAGGGATAGCATTAGGAGATATACCTAATGTAAATAATGAGTTAATGGGTGCAGCACACCAACATGGCACATATATACATATGTAGCAAACCTGCACATTGTGCACATGTACCCTAGAACATAAAATATAATTTAAAAAAAGGAAAAAAAAAGAAATGTAAAGACTTTGGCACCTGAGCTTCAGTACATATTTAAAATAGCCCAACTCCTAACAGATTAGCATAAATCCTCACACTAAAGAACTATCTATAGCACTTTTTATTCTTGATACAACACATTCAGCATTCAACAAAAAATTCTAAGGGATGCCAAAAAGCAAGAAAATACACAGACTAAAGAGACAAAGCAATCATAACTCAGATATATAATGCAATATAATTCTTAAAACAGGGAACTTAAAATAACTGTGATTAATATGTTAAAAATCTAATAAGAAACATAATAGAAAACATGCAAAAATAGATGGATAATATAAGCAGAGAGATGAAAACTCTCAGAAAAAAATAAAAGTAAAGACAAGAAATCAATATTACTGTAACAGAAATGAAAAAACAATTGTCTTCAATGGACTCACTAGTAGATTCAACACAGGAAAGAGTCAGTCAACTTAAGGATACATCAACAGAAACATCTTTAACTGAAATGTAAAGAAAAAATAATACAAAACAGAACCAAACATCTAAAACCTCAGGTATAATTTTAAAAGGTGTAAGATATGCATAATTGGAATGCCAGACGAGAAAAGAGAGAAAAGCAGAAGAAAGATTTGTGACGGTAATTGCCAAGACATTTCTAAACTTAATAAAAATATCAAATCACAAATACAGAAAACTCAGAGAAAAACAAGTAGTATAAATACCAAAAAGAATTACACATGGGGTGTCATCTTCAGAGTTCAGAAAAACAAACACAAAAAATCTTGGAAAATGTAAGAAGAGAAAAGTGTCTTACCTACAGAGGAACAAGAGTAGAAATTTTGTAGGACTTTTTTTTTCTTTCAGAAACCATGAAAGTAAGAAGGGATTCGAGTGAACTATATAAGTGTAAAACTAGGAGGAAAAAATAACCCACTGACCTAGAATGATATGTCCAGAGAATTTAGTCATCAAAAGTGAAGAAGAAACAAAGAAACAATCAGACAAACAAAAACTGAGAATTTATTGCCAACAGACTTGTTCTGCCAGAAATATTAAAGAAGTTCTTCAGGTGGAAGAAAAATAATATAAATGAGAAACATCTATCTGAATAAGGAAAAGAAGAGCATTGGAAAAGGAATTAAAGAGGTAAAAATTATCTCATTTTTAATATTTTAATAAATTAAGACAATTTTAGCAATAATAATAGTAACAATGTATTGGGTGATGACAACAATCTCATATAGATAGGAGAGAGGAGTTTGAAATAATCTGTTATAAGACACTTACACTATTAATTAAGTGGTATAATGTTATTTGAAGATGGACTTAGAATACTTAACAATGCATATTGTAAATTCTAGGACAACTACTAAAAATAAAAAATAAAAAATATAATAGATATGTTAAGAAGGGATAGAAAAAGTAATCACATAAAATTCTCAAATCTAGAGGAGAAAGAAAAAAAAGAAAAAATGCAATGAATAGAAAAGTTACAAACATGGTAAATATTAATCCAACTATATCAGTAAATCACTTTAAATGTGAATGCTCTAAGGAAACCAACTAAAAGGCAGAGAGTGCCAGAGTGGTTAACAAAAACACACCAAACATATTATTTACAAGAAACCCACACTATAGAGAGAGACAGTTAAGTTAAAAGTTAAGATATAGAGAAAGAAATGCCATACTGACACTAATCAAATAAAAGCTGAAGTAGCTATTTTAATTTCACATAAAGCAGACTTCAGAACAAGAAAAATTATAAGGTATGAAGAGGTACATTAGATAATGATAGAGGTGTAAAGTCTCTAAGAAAACATAATAATCCTAAATGTGTATGCACCTAACAACAGAGCATCATAAATCTGAGGCAAAAACTGATAGACTCAAAAGGAAAAATAGACAAATACACTCTTGTTGTTGTAGAATTCAGCATCTGTCTTTTAGTAATTGATATATCTAGCAGACAGAAGATCACTACAGGTACAGTTGGCCTGAACAGTACTACCAATCAATTTGATTTAATTGACATTTATATACTACTCCATCAACACCTGTAGAATACACATCTTCTCAAGCTCACATGGAGCTTTCATCAAGGTAGACCAGATTCTGGGCCAGAGAACACACCTTAACAAATTCAAAGGAATAGAAATTATATAAAGCATGTTCATTCTCACTGAAATTAAACTAGAAATCAATAACGGATATGTAACTAGGAACTTCTCACATATCAGGAAATTAAACAACACACTTTCAAATAACCCAAGGGTAAAAGAAGAAATCTCCAGAAAAATTTAAAATATTTTGAATTAAATTAACATGAGAACACAATTTATCAAAATTAGTGGAATGCAAAAAGGCAATGCTTAGATGGAAGTTTATAGCATTAAATACATATATTTAAAAAGGATAAAGATCTAAAATCAATAGTCATAAAGAGTGAAACAATGTATGCAATTTAAAAAAATCACTTAGGAGGCAAGGGAATCACAGCATAGAATGTACAATGTATAAAAACAATCTGACTATATTGCAAATGTTTGAAACAACTTTAATGAAAAGCAAATGGAGGAGAGTGCTGACTTAAGTAACTTTGTAAATGAGTGAGTTCTGGAAAACTAAAGACAAAAGAAAGTGTGCATAAGCACTGAACTCTAGACAATCAATTTATTTCCCACAGGAATTGGCAATCAACAGCTCAAATTTCTGATACTGCTATACATCTATATTAAAATTGAACAGCAAAGTAAATAGAAAGCAAATGGTTGGAGCCAGGTTTTTCACTGCTGGAGTGAGAATTTATAGATAAGCCAAAGGAGGAGGCTAGAAAAATCAATGTGCTAACCAATTCGAGTTTGAGATATCAGTATGAACTGATTTAGTTTATGATAGCTTTTTTTTTAGTTTATTACAGGCATAGATGATTACATATAAAAAGATTTATAGATATGTGTGTACAAATGTTAGTATATACATATATTTTATTACCCTGTGGGTTGAGAGGAACCAAACCTACTCCAATAGAAACTAGCACACCAAATGCCCAGATACTTATTTCTGATACCATTCTCAAATAAAAGGAATTAGTGTTCCTTACAGAAATAGCTGAATCCAGGACAGAGGCAGAAAATATATACAAGGAGCCCAGAGCATCTTGTTCTGTCAGAAAGTAAGTACTCAAAACTAAATAAATAAATTACAAAGATAGGGGTATGTCAAAGTGACACAGAAGCCAACTGAAGAAACTCCCAGTGGCTGAACAACAAAATAGATAAAGTAGCATTAGATAACACAAAATGTAAATGAAATATCCATATATCCATACAAATATAATACGGATTGACTAAGTTAATAAATGGAGGCGAGAATAAATGCATTTTTCTCACGCAGGAGGACTCCATGTAATGTATGCAGACACTCCACTCCCAAAGAAGGGGGGTACATTACTCCCCCTACGTGTGAGCTGCACATAGTGAGTCCAGTATAAAATGAGGCAGCAGACCTGAAAAGAGTGACCTCAACCCGGTAATCAACTAAACATCGTCGGTGATAAGTCATGTTGATATTATTCTACCTTTGATATGATATGATAAAATGGTACTTGACGTCTGTGGTATTTTCCCAAAAATGTGCAACACTAGTTGAGTTATAAGAAAAACATCAGACGAATCCCGACTGAGAGACATTCTATGAAATACCTGACTAGAACTTCTCAAAAGTTTCAAGGGCATCCAAAAAAAGGAACATCCATCTGAGAAAATGTTTTCAAGGTGAAAACTGCCTTGGACGAAGTTAAAACAGGCAGGAAAAACTGTATTCTACTCTATTGCAATAAGAGAGAAAGATTAAAGTTACCTCCATTGAAATAAATGTCTGTTGGGTTTCTAAGCACTGGATGACCTAGTGGAAGAGGAATGGAAAACATCAGGGTGAGGTTAATCACTGGGATGAATTGTGCACGTTGAGACTTTTCTGAGTTTGCAAATGTTTTTCTCTGTTATTAAGCCATCTGTGTTTACTAATTGAAGCCCACTGAAACTAGGCTCCTACCCTTCCACGGAGACTGGCAGAAAGGGGTACTATCTTCTCCCATGTTTATATTTCAAAGAGATGGTTCCCAGCTCCTTGAGAAACACATCCCTGAGCTGTAAAACTGGCAAAAGGCTGGAAGATTTGCACACATTTCAAAGGGACAGAGAAATGATTTACAATTGAAAGTTTTCTGAAGTAAATTGTTTAAGAAAATGGATATCAAGAAACTTGGGTAAAATCTACTGAATCAAGTATACATTTTAATTAATGATTGATCAAGATTGGCTTATAATTTATAACAAATGTAGGGTAACATAAGCTGATAACAACAGAGGAAATGACTATAGGGTTATGGGAACTCTTTCTTTTTTTTTTTTTTTTTTTGAGACGGAGTCTTGCTCTGTCGCCAAGGCTGGAGTGCAGTGGCCAGATCTCAGCTCATGGCAAGCTCCGCCTCCCGGCTTTAGGCCATTCTCCTGCCTCAGCCTCCCAAGTAGCTGGGAATACAGGCGCCCGCCACCTCTATGGGAACTCTTTCTATAGCCTTCACTATTATTCTGTAATTCTGAGACCATCTAAAATTAAAAATTTATTACAAAATAACAGCTCTTTCTTGTTCTGGGCCTCTGGACCTGATTTTCTTATTGTTTAAATAATACATTTGTTTTATGGCAGTTATAACTACGGCAGCCACAGAATACAACAGTCTGGGTTGTTCTAAATGTGGCAGGCGTCGTATCACTGTTTTACAAGCAGGAGCTCTGAAAGGAAACCATTGCTCAGAGAAGGAAGACTATGTGAAGAATTGGTGAAGCCTTGTTTTCAGTGATCACTAAGAGATAAACCATCCTAAGAAGGGTGTCAGTCGATTTTTAGTTGGTTAAATATTGGGGTCAAGTATTGGCAAACCAGAGTTTTCTTGTCCATATGCTGCTTTACCATTCACCCTGCCTTAAGGACAGAAATCCAGCGACCCCTACCAAGGATACCACCCATGTTGATGCAAAAGCGATACCAGCAGCTTCAGCTTTCGGAAAGGCAAAGACTGAGATTTAGGAAGCTCAAGTAAGACTGACTAAGGGATACCAGAGAGATGCTATGTTATGTTGCTAGATGATTATGTTTCTAGTAGCCAGCTGTGTTTACACTAGGAGAAAGCTAAGAAAAACAGGGCACGCAACTGATAATAATGTCTAAAGCTGAATAACCTAATACGTATTTGCATAAAATACCTAGCCTGGGCTAGGATAGTCTGGATTATACTGGGCTGGGCCTCTGAGCTTCTGATTTAGTAACCTACTAATCACGGGAAAAGGCCATCATAGACAGACGGGCTACATCAGCTAAATTTTTCAGAGCAGTTTTGTTTTGTTTTTCAAAGTAACACCACATCTTACCTGTCAGAACTCCTCTTCTAAGAAATGGTATACACATAAACTAATATTTTTAAATAGTTATTATGCTACCGTCATCTCTCAAGGGTACATTGCTGACAGTATAATGTGAAACTTTGATGCTCTTAATTGAAGGGGGTTTGGTTGATGGTAATTGCAAAGTGTTAGTGAGTTAAATTTTGTGAGTGTGAAGACATTGTGATATATTTTCATATTATTACTGGAGTCTAAAAATTAATAAGGATATAATGCAATTTTATAAAGAGATTGATATTTTAGTGTGACTCCTATAGAATTCTGATACTACATGGTCATAATTTGACTACAGCACTTACACCATTATATTTTGTGAGAGGATTTTTCTTTGTTTTCTTTTATTTACTTTTAATTTATTGCCTCCTGCTCTGAATAGACTAACTTCAAGGATCAAGGCTACTGTTTCATTCACAAAATAACTGCTATACAAAATCTAAATATGTTTGTTGCAAGCAATGGGGAAATAATTGTCTATTTAATTAATGGTGTTGGGAGAACTGGCTAGCCATATGGGGAAAACTGAAACTGAACATCTTCCTTACATCTTATACAAAAATTAACTCTAGATGGAATAAAGACTTAAACATAAAACCCAAAACTATAAAAACCCTAGAAGAAAGGCTAGGCAACACCATTGAGTAAACAGGCAAGGGTGAAAATTTTATGATAGAAATGCCAAAATCAATAGCAACAAAAGCAAAACTTGACAAGTGGGTTCTAGTTAAATTAAAGAGCTTCTGCACAGCAAAAGAAACTATCATCAGAGTGAACAGACAACCCACAGAATGGGAGAAAATTTTTGCAATCCATCCATCTGACAAAGGTCTAATATCCAGAGTCTACAAAAAACTTAAACAAATTTACAAGAAAATAAAAACAAACAAACTCAATAAAAAGTGGGCAAAGGACATAAACAGTCACTTCTTAAAAGAAGACATTCATGCTACCAACAAATATATGAAAAAAAGCTTAACCTCACTGATCATTAGAGAAATGCAAATCAAAACCACAGTGAGACACCATCTCACACAAGTCAGAAGGGTCATTATTAAAAAGTCAAGACACGCCGGGCGCGGTGGCTCACGCCTGTAATCCCAGCACTTTGGGAGGCCGAGGCAGGCGGATCACGACGTCTGGAGATCGAGACCATCCTGGCGAACACGGTAAAACCCCGTCTCTACGAAAAATACAAAAAAATTAGCCGGGCGCGGTGGCGGCGCCTGTAGTCCCAGCTTCTAGGGAGGCTGAGGCAGGAGAATGGCGTGAACCCGGGAGGCGGCGGAGCTTGCAGTGAGCGGAGATCGCACCACTGCACTCCAGCCTGGGCGACAGAGTGAGACTCCGTCTCAAAAAAAAAAAAAAGTCAAGAAACAAGAGATGCTAGCGAGGTTGCAGAGAAAAAGAAACACTTTACTGATGGTGGGAATGTAAGTTATTTCGATCCTTGTGGAAGACAGTGTGGTGATTCCTCAAAGATCTAGAAGCAGAAATACCATTTGACCCAGCAATCCCATTACAGAATACATACCCAAAGGAACATAAATTATTGTATCATGAAGATACATTCATTGCAGCACATTCACAATAGCAAAGACATGGAATCAACCTAAATGCTCATCAAGATTGCCTGGATAAAGAAAATGTGGTACATACAGACTATGGAATACTATGCAGTCATAAAAAGAAACGAGACTGTGTCCTTTGCAAGGACACAGATGAAGCTGGAAGCCATTATCCTCAGTAAACTAATGCAGGAACAGAAAACCAAACACCACATGTTCTCACTTATAAGTGGAAGCTGAATTATGAGAACATGTGGGCAGATGGTGAGGGACAACACACACTGGGGCCTGTTGGGTCGGAATGGTGGAGGGAGAGCATCAGAAAGAATAGCTAATGGATGCTGGCTTAATACCTAGGTGATGGTTCGATCTTTGCAGCAAACCATCATGGCACATGTTTACCTATGTACCAAACCTGCACATCCTGCACATGTGCCCCCAAACTTAAAATAAAAATTGAAGAAAAAAAATATATATGTTAAGACCAAATCATAAAAATGGTGTTCCAACTAAAAATTGTTTGATACTTAATATTTCTTGAAATCTTTTTGACCTATTTCCTCTTTTTATTTCTTATTCCTCAAGATCTTTCTTTTTCTAAAAACATGGTATCAAGTAAGATCTTGGTAGAAAGGGGTGCTATCTCCTCCCATGTTTATATTTCAAAGGGATGGTTCCAAGCTCCTTGAGAAAGACATCCCTTAGCTGTAAAACTGGCAAAAGGCTGGAAGAAGATTTACACACATTTCAAAGGCACAGAGAAATAATTTAGATCTTTCTTTTTCAAGATCTTTATTTTTCTACAAACATGGTATCAAGTAAAAACCTAATCTATTAATTCTAAGAATTTTTAAAATTATATTTAATTTACATCCTCACCTCCATTTCATATTTCCCCAAATAAGTCAAGGTAATTATTTACTGTTCATTAAGCCCCCCTAGTATGAAAGCAAGTGATTGGCATTAATTGAAACCCACAATACCTCAATGAGGTCCATAAGCACTTTCCAGGGATCTTTCGTCCACCACTAAATGATATACCACTTTATTTTGTAAGGATGTATACTTCCTTAAAGAATAGCAGTCACCCAACAAACAGTTTTGTAAGGATACTAGAAAAATACAGCTCATTAAAATCTATTAAGATAGAATTAAATTACCATGGGGTATGTCATATGTGTAATTTATACTTCTGGGAATGTTTTTAAAGTATTTTGGAGATCCAAATGCCAAATGTTCATATTAAAGCTTCCATCTTTTTTGGAAATCATTATTTTTGTGGAATGTTATGAGATTTTTTGTTAGAAGGAAATTGGGAAAACATGAATTTGCATGACAGATGATAATAATGAGTGTGTTTTGCACCCCTGCTTACCTTGTTCACTGAGTTTCTTCACTTTTACCAAGTGTGAACTTGCCCAGCACTAATAGAGAAATCACAGTGGAAAAACTAACATAGGGAGACTACAAATTCTTGACCGTTGAGTTCAAAGTGCCACAGTCCAGGCTTAAGATAGGAAGATTTGAATGGTAATCATAATCAGTAGCCACTTCCCTTCCCAATTTGTTACTCTACTAGATATTTATTAATAGCAGAAGGAAAAGAAGATTTTAAAACTGGAGTTGGTTAATAAGAGAAGGGACAGAGCTATACCTTGACAGGTCCCTCAGGACAAAATGTGGAGGTGGAAGCACAGGGAGGCAGCTGACCCCTCAGGTGAGATTGAGGAATCAACAGTACAAAAAAACAATATTCTCCTTTCTATCTTAATTTCTTATAGGATGGCAATTTCCTCAGAGTCCCCAGTGTGGATTGAAGGAAAAAGAGGGCTACCTAGGGAGCAGTCCTGCCTCCCTACATGACCAAGAATGGCAGAGAAGTGACACTGAGCACTGACAAAAGCAAAGGTCTCATAGTAGGTACAAAGAGACGTTGCAGTGGAACTTGCTGTCAACTGTCATTGTAAGCACTGGTAGAGGTACAGGGCCCCTGTGCAAACCACTAGAAAAAGAAGAATAAGATAAGATAATTAAATATCTTGGCATATGACCAGAGCAGATAAAGGGTACCCATAAACCAGATGCCCTGCCCTTACCCATCAACACAGTTTTGCATGGCAGAATGTTTAGAGAAGGGAAAAAGGAAAGAAGAAATTCTAATTGTCTGAGTTAAATTAGAAATTACTAAGACACATTTTAAAATGTTGGAATTTCCTCAGGCGATCATAGATCAAGTGTTATTCCATCACATGAAATGAGAACTCAAGTAGAATTGTTTAGGCAAAGGAAAACAAGAATTTATAATTTGTACATGAGGACACACTGTGAAAATTGTAGCCCAGTGCTTATATGATAATAATGAATCTTATTATTAGAAAAGTAAAACGTTTTAACTATTTCAAAGCTTCCTCTCTCTTTCTATATGTGTATGTATATGTGTGTGTGTGTATACACACACACACACACACACACACACACTGTTTTATTTGCTGTTTCTGACAACATGGCAAGATAACTAAGGAAGAAAGTATTAAACTGTACCCTAGAGTATAATGTGGGGCTAACAAGTGATTTCCCAAAGGTCAGTCTGTTAATCAGTGGGGCGAGACAGACCTAGAACCTTGATCTTTGACCACAAGTCTGGTTTCTTACCAAAATGTCACCTGCATTTGAAAGCTTTAAAAAATCACTGGGCTAAATTGTAAAATAAATTGAGACATATGCCATCCCTAGAGGTAAATTACACTTCTGACTAACTCCAGGGGGACATGTCCTGGTCACAGCTGTTCCAAGGCAAGCTGGATCTGATTAATCACTGCCCAACTAGGCATTTAGATCTACTCATTCATGGACAAGCCCAAGAGCAGATGTAATATTTTACTCTTCTGGGTTTCCAAGGACAAAGGAGCGCACAGAGGAATTAAACAAACCCACAATGAATTATTCATTTTAAATAATATATTGTACACACATTAATAGAAAAGAATTAGAAAAAATTGCATGTTGCAACAATATTAAACATCTTAAACATCTACAAATTCTAGCTATAGGTATAAAACTAAGTGATGGGTTTATTAAAATTGTCTAAAATTGCTGCTATTCAGGTTGCACAATTTCTCAAATGTTTAAAGGTCAGTGACTCTATGTGCCCAATTTCAGAGTGAAATCCAGTTCTCTCAAGGTACAGTCCACCCTATCATCCCAAAGACCAACTCTCTTTCTCCCCAAATAGAAGAATAAAAAGTATATTGTTCCTGAAATTTGTTAAGAAATCATACTCTAAGAAACAACTTGACCACCAAGAAGAAGTAAGATCTGTATAATCATAAAACCCATTTAGAATGCCTCCTAAGAAAGTAACTGGCTTTGTCAAATCCTTTTATGAGATTTGGGGACTCCCTGAAGAAAAGGGAATTACAGAATCCAAAGAAGTTTGATGTGCTAGAATATTAAATGTCTAAGAGTTAATTTGCTCTTCCTTGGATGGTCCAAAGAGCCCTGGCAAGGTTTTACTCTGTAACTCTCTTGTATCTGTGTTTCCTTGGCAGAGCAAGCCCTGTCATGACTTCCATTGATAACTTTTTCTTTATATATGTTAATAATACAGTCAGCTTACATCTCATAGTCTTGGTTATTCTTTATGCTTCCATGTTCTGGTCTATCTAGCATTAATTTTTCAAATAAACTGTCAGAAGGCAATCATGTTTTTCATATTTCTAACATATGAGAAACACCGCATTGGAATCCCCACATTGACCAGGACACTAAAATACTAGTCAGAATTCTACGTCCTTGGTTTTAGAGGCCATTGTGTAGAAGAAGAAAAAAAAATAACAAATAGTAATAATAAAAATGAGGATAGTAACAACAACAATAGTAGTACTACATACATTTAGTTCTTAATAATTGACTAAAAATATTCACATATATTATCTCATTTAGGAGAAATAAAATATAACCATAAATCAAAGAACTACTTCGGACATTCAGGTGAATCCTAACAGTACATGCTGGTGAATCAGAGACGGAAAACGGTTGAAGACCTTGTCTTGTAACACACTAAACAAAACCCTAACCTGTGACTCAGGAAAAGTGAAAAGCACTAAGTCTAAAAGATCTGGTCTAAGTTCATCTGGGAGACAAGACACAGTAACCAATGATGCACTTTTCAGTCATGGTTTAGACAAATTGAGTGCATGAGGTTCCAAGTAAAAAGAATGGACTCATTTACCTATGGGTGGAGCATGATGGGAGGAAACCCATGGGAAAATTACACGGGCATACATCATTTTAAAATGGTTTAGCAACAGGTAGCAGACTAGACCAAATGAACTGTGGCTTCTTTTATTGTCCATTTAACTAGGATTCCAGAAGTAGCTAGTCTGCGGATTCAGTCACTCAGTAATATCAGCAAGACTCAGGCTCTTTCTGCCTCTCTCATATTGGCTTGGCCTCCCGTGCTTTCACCTTGCCACAATGTGTTGGTCCTAGCTTCAAATACCATGTTAGTTCCAAGCAGGAAGGAAGTGATGGGGGGAAGGCTTTCTCTTTGTAATTTGAGGATGATGTTCCCCTACCACAGTTTGTGTCATTGGTCAGAGTGAAGATTCATGGCCACCTCATGGCAACAACTAAAAAAGGGGATTGAAATTACTAAAACCGATTTAAACTAATCATTTAAACTAATCCCTTAGAGGAGAACATGGAAGAGTTGAGATCAGGATTGAAAAATAAAAGGATATAAAGAGAATTCCTTTCTCCTTTCTTAAGAATAAAATTTTAAAACAGACTTTAGCAACCTCACCCCTTTTATTCTCTCCCTCCCCACACTCACCTCTTGTTATACCGTGAGGTCCAGCACACTGGCCCTTAGAGAAATCGTGTTTGAGAGAGGTGCTCATATTCTGCATAAGTTTTAAAGGCAGAGTATTTCCTGAAGGATTAGATCTAGGGTCTGAGCAAAAGAGAAAAGTTGAGGAAAAGCCCAAGTTTGGGGCCTGGACAACAAAGCCGACAACCAATATGGGAAAAATTCGATGTGTAGACATTCATTTCTCTCTCAACATCTATACTCACAGAAGCAGGAAGATTGGCTTGTTTGATTTTTTTTTTCTTCTTTATTAAAGTTCACAGGGCATTAGCCATTTGGGGGCTAAACTAAAACCAAGGACAGTGACAATCATTTGTAAATACTGTTGAGTGTTTATAACCTAAGTTAGAGAAAAGAATAAATCATTTAGACAAAGTCTCAATTGATAATTAAATCTTAAAATTGATAATTGAGGAAAGAAGTGAGTGAAGCCCGGGCACGGTGGCTCACGCCTGTAATCCCAGCACTTTGGGAGGCTGAGGTGGGCAAATCAAGAGGTCAGGAGATCAAGACCACCCTGGTTAACATGGTGAAACCCCATCTCCACTAAAAATACAAAAAATTAGCCAGGCGTGATGGCGAGTGCCTGTAGTCCCAGCTACTTAGGAGGCTGAGGCAGGAGAATGTGTGAACCTGGAAGGCGGAGCTTGCAGTAAACCGAGATCATACCACTGCACTCCAGCCTAGGTGACAGAGCAAGACTCTGTCTCAAAAAAAAAAAAAAAAAAAAGTGAGTGAAAATATTTAAACATTCTGGCAATTAGTGATCAAAAACAGAAAAACAAATCATAAGTTAATTTTGTCCTAGTCCACAATGCTGTGCCACAGCTCTGCCTTCATCATTTGTACTTTAAAGGGAGCTCTTTCTTTGTCAGGCATTTCTTCAAATCAAACCTAAGAACCAGGAAAACAATACCTTTTAAGCCTTTAGTCTGATCTTCAACAATTGAGACATTTTTCCCACTATTGTTCTTTTAAAATATTCTAATTTAATAACATCTAGGGAAGTTGAATTCTGAAGTCGATAAGGGAACAAGAGGGAAAGAATATTCTTTTATTCTTTCTCTGGTTTCCAGAAATCATACTGTACCTGTTAAGATTCTCTGAATTAACAGCACCAAAAAGTGACTCCAGAAAATCAGTAAAACATACAATGCTTAATACCTGTCAAAGACATCATCAATATATGAATATATTACCATTTGATGAAGTTTCAACTGCCAGCTACTAAGATGACTAAGATAAATAGCCAGCATCATCTTAATCTTCAAAGGTACTTGTTCCTACTGTCATGAAAAATTTCTTCTCTTATGTGATGGAGTTTACCCTGTAAATTAAATCTCTCAAGTAATGGAAGAAATAACCCATGACACCGGTGAGGGAAATTAAATTAGAGTCACTAATAGCAGGTCAGAACAGTCTGAGCAGAGGTAATGGAAGCGACCACATGAATGATAAGCAGGTCTTCACAAGGCTGTGACAAGTGTCTACCGGACAGTGTGACAAGCATTCATCTAGGTGGCAAGCAATTCATAGTCAAGACACTAACATGTTTATAGTGCAGCTCGCCCCCCCATCTATGCCAGAGCATGTCAACCTTTCTGAGGAGAATGTTCTAATTCCCTGGTGAAGGCCATTAGGAAAAGTTAAAAACGAGATTCCCTGTTTCTGGGTAAATCAATTTCTCATTGCCTAGAAACCTTTCTGGCCAGAGCAGATGACCTTTAGAGATAAGAAGAATCACAGAGCTATACTTAAATAACTTTATTTTTTTTAAGTGTTAGAAGGAAACAAAAGGAAAATTGTTCTGCAGTTCAACAGTCAGAAGGTGGCTAAAACAAATGGAGTTATTTTAGTTTTGTTGCTAAGGCTTGGGAGCACAGCAATGCCAATGACAAAATAACCTATTACAGGGGAAAGTTAAAATGGTACCTTGCACTTTACAGGTAGCCCTGCTGGACTTTAGCTGTGATTTACTTTCTAATGCTCAATTGGGATCACTGAACTTTTGATATAAACATAATAAACAAGTAAATAACTAGCTGCTGAAAATGGAGACAAGAGCAGGAAAGGGGGATGTGGAATAGAGAAAGGGAGCTGTGAAGAATGACTTCTAGAGAATCACTAATAGTCTGATGGCTGCAACTTAGCCTATTCTATTAAAATATGTTTTACTCTGATCTCAGATAACAAATGATAAGATCATGAAAAATGACCATTTTAAAATAGAGAAATGTCTGCATTGCCTGACATATTGTTTGGGGTATAAATAGACTGAAATGTGCACTTCAATTATCATATATCTGAGATGGTAATTGATGCTTGTTATTGCACAATACTTTTCCTAAGTATAATGTCCCTAGAACCACTGATTTGCAAAGAAAAAATTATTGTTGTATGCTCTCCATCCTATTTGCTTTAAATAGGTTGTTAGTTGTAATATTCAGTATTTTTAAATTATTTGCATTAAAAATAGAAAATAAAAAAGCAAGGATAAGAAGTTATCTTTCTGCTTTTTAAGTAGATGACTGTTTCTTAGTATATAAATACCTTTATCTTTATTTTTATTTTTAATAGCTCAATCTTTGTATAGTTAACCAAGAAAATAATCCAAAATATTGGATTCTGATGATATCATACTTTACAGGTATATAAAGTCAGGTCAAAACCATAGCACTTGAAGAAAATGAATGGAAAAATGAAACAGAGTTTAATAGAAAAGCCCAAAGAATGCCAGTTTGGAAAATACATGGTCTGTGCATTCTTTGAGTTTAGTAAAGCAGGCAAGATGAGCTTCTGGGAACATGACGAATCAGTGGTTAAGGAAAATAAACGTCAATAAGTTCTGAGCCTCAACCTCTTGCTAACTTATCATATTACTATACTGGGTCAAGTTATTTGCTTCTCTGAATCCGTTTTCTCATCTGTGAAGTAAAATTATAAAAAATAAAAAGCTTATTAAGTTTGGTTAGAAATGGAATTTCACATAGATTTTATTGGATATACCGAATAAGAGTCATTAATTTCATAGTTGGCACCATTATTTGTGATAAACAAAGTAGAGCTGTGAATTTCAGTCCTATGAAATATAAATGGGCCCATATTTAGTTCTAAACATGCACAAAATAATTAAATGTTCCTTCAAATCCCACTGAATGGTTCTTATGCTTAATCAAATGAAAGAAGAAAGAAATTCCCATTTAGCAAAAGATAACATTATTTCTTTGAATTATTCATTTTCAATTACTGTTCTATTTTTATCAAAATAAAATACTAAAAAATAAGGGTTTTTCAGATCTTAGAAGCAGTTTTCTTAGAATAGCATGTCTTGCCTTTCATATGGTAAAAGTCTGAAGTATGAGGCCAAATCAAATCAGAAACTTAGTAAAGAATATAAAACTGAAGAAAATAAATCTTTCATTTTATATTTAAACATTTGTTTATTAATTTTTACTTTTTGCTTTGTTTATAGATCTTTCCCCTTTCAAATTAACTGAGCAAAACTAGTTGGTTTTAACCAGATTAGTTTTAAAATTAAATGAAAAATCCTTATTTTTTATCTGTATTAAAATGAAAACCTGGCTGAGCGTGGTGGCTCACACCTGCAATCCCAGCACTTTGGGAGACCAAGGCGGGCACATCATCCGAGGTCAGGAGTTGGAGACCAGTCTGACCAACATGGTAAAACCCCGTCTCTACTAAAAATACAAAATTAGCCTGGCATGGTGGTGCACACCTGTAATCCCAGCTACTCAGGAGGCTGAGGTAGGAGAATCGCTTGAACCCTGGAGGCAGAGGTTGCCGTGAGATGAAATCACACCACTGCACTTCAGCCTGGGTAACAAGAGCAAAACTGCATCTCAAAAAAATAAAAATAAATAAATAAATAAAAGCCTATTTCCACTCTCAGAAATGTCCATGCAATTTAGTGACATGGAAAATTGTTGACAATATGTTATAAAGTAGAAAAATCACTATTCAAAATCTTAACTTTAAATTTTGTTTTACATTAATTTTCAGTCTAAATTTCAAATTTTAGTTTTGCTTTTAAAAATCTATACAATATAAATACATAATTCTTAGACATACTTGGCTGTACATATATACACACATATACCACTGATGATCATAATATAATTGGATTATGGATAAATTTTTCTTGGGTAATTTTTCTATGTATAATTTTTTTCTACTGTAAACATATATTTGTAAACAGAAAATGTTACAAAATAAGTATAAAATTTTATTCACCAATGTGGAATGGGATGTGTTACTATGATAATACTCTCATATTGAAAATATTTGCTAGACAACTTTATGTAAAAGCATTCATTAAGTGAATACCATTTAACATAAAAATATGCTGATTCCAGAAAAAATACAAAATTAATAACACTATTTTATAGTTAAGTACCTCAAATTTTTAGTTAACTTTTGATTTAATCCACCAACTGTACATTTCATGCAAAATATATATAATTTTTTATTAAATAAAGACAGGTAAAACAATTTGATATATCCCCCATACATATTAGGTATTACTTGACTGGCTATCAACTGGAACTAACTGACAGATTTGGCAATATAATACGTATAGGGCCCATGCGGGAAATATAAACGTGTGAAGCAAAAATCTGAGAAAGTATTGAACATTAGGGAGTGTTGGAGAGTGAACCAGAAACTATTCTGTTCAGCTCATTATTGCCACACAGCAGTGAAGGCTCACACTGAAGGACAGTTTTTGAGAGAAGATAAAAATCAGGATTTGCAGTTGAGATCTACAGGTTTTGAAAGTATTATATAAATCAAGTAAAAACAATTATGCTGACATAGTATAATTCATGGAATACCCATTTGCAGCCTCTAGACTGAACTGTCCTAATCAATGCTAGACTTGAGTATTTCAAATGTACTTTATTCCGGTACACTTACACTTGTTGCCATAACAATTGTTTGCCCACTCAGATTTTCACAAACCCTGTCTTCTACTTGGTAGAAACTAACAGTTCATACGGTCAATTTATAGTTGCAAAACACTTTGTTATTTATCACTATGTGAATTACTGTTGCTTATCAAGAATCAAGGTCAATATTACTACTGGAAACATATATTTATAATCAGAAAATGTTACAAAATAAATATAAAATTTTATTCACCAATATGGAAGAGGATGTGTTATTATGACAACACTCTCATATTGATAATATTTACTAGACAATTTTATGTAATCAAGAATCAAGTCAGAAAGAATAAATAAGTCTCTGGGATATTCCTCCTCAATGATCTCAAAATAGGTAAAATAATTTTTAATTATTTGTTCAATGTAATTAAATCTTACCAATATTAGGCCAGGCGCAGTGGATCACGCCTGTAATCCAGCACTTTGGGAGGCCAAGGCAGACAGATCATGAGGTCAGGAGATCGAGAGCATCCTGGCTAACATGGTGAAATCCCACCTCTACTAAAAATACAAAAATATTAGCCAGGCATGGTGGCGGGTGCCTGTAGTCTCAGCAACATGGGAGGCTGAGGCATGAACCCAGGCGGAGCTTACAGTGAGCCGAGATCATGCCACTGCACTGCAGCCTGGGTGACAGAGCGAGATTCTGTCTCAAAAAAAAAAAAAAAAAAATCCTACCAATATTAGCTTATTGTATCCTAGTCACTTAAAATAGATGCTTACCATTCAGTAGTTTTATTAACTATTTATTTCTATGTTTGAAATACTACAGATAATGAATTAACATAGTACATAAATCTCATAGCCTAACCATTTATACATATTTAGATCTATGTAATGTATCATAAAGAAAAGATCATCACCATAAAACCTTATAAATAGGAAATTCTGTGTCACATGAAACAGTCCATCAATCTGGCAATTGTTGGTTAATCATTTAATCTTTTTCTCTGATTTAATTGCAATACACTGTATTACTATTTGGGTTCTCTAGAGAAACAACACCAGTAGGAAATAGATAGATAGATTAGACAAATGGACAGAGAGAGAGAGAGAATTTGCCATAATGGATTGGCTCATATAATTTTGGAGGCTAGGAAGTCCCAGAATCTGCTGTCTGCAAACTGAAGATCCAGGAAAGCCAATGGTGTAATTCAGTCTGAAGGTCAGAGAACCAGGGAAGCTAATGGTGTTAAGTCTCATTCCAAATCCAAAAGCCTGTGAATCAGGAGCACTGATGTCCTGGAACAGGGGACATCTAGGTCAAGGAAGAGAGGACATTTGCCCCTTTTCTGCCTTTTTGTTCTATTCAGTTCCCCAGTGGATTAGATGACACCTATTCAAATTGGTAAGGGTGATCTTCCTTCCCTAGTCTTCCAATGCAAGTCCTAATCTCTTCTGGAAACAACCTCACAGACATGCCCAGAAATAATGTTTTCCCAGCTGTGTACCCTTTCACCTATTCAGATTGACCCACACAATTAACCATAACATAGGCTGATTTGCTGCCAATCAAAAAAAAAAGTGATGGCAGATTATAGAAACAGACTTAATCTCAAATCTAGACACTGTCAGAAAATTGAGTCTTCTTGAATATGTAGCCTTCACTACTCAATTATACTAATTAAACACATTTTTATATAGTAACTATTACAAGCTAGCCCATGTTCCAAGTGCAGTGGAAAACGGGAAGGATCCCATTTTATTATTCTGGCAGAATGAGGCAGATATCAAAAAATAAACAAGGCTGTGTTAGAGAACAATAAATGTTCTGCAAACAATTAGAGGCATGTAATAGAGCTGCAGGGGCCACCTTAGATTGAGACCAGGAAAATCTTCTCTAAGGAATTGCCAAAAAAAAAAAGATCAAGAGAAAGAGAATTTCAAGAACAGAGAGGAGGCCAGCGTGGCAGGGGTCAGTGGGCAAGGGTAGGTTACCGAGACACGAAATCCAAGACAGGCAGAGATCAGTTCCTGTGGGGCTTTACAGGGCATGAAGGAGTTTGTAGGTACTCTAAGTATAATGACATCTGTTTTTAAAAGATCCCTCTGCTGACTCTGTGGAGAATGAATTATGCAGAGGCAGAAATGCAAACAGAAATTAAGTATTGCAGGGAAGGGTAATGACGGGTTGGATGATGTGGTAGAAGTAGAGGGGATACGTTTTGTAGGTAGCATCAGTTTTACATACTAATAATTTGAATGTGGGAAGTAAGGGAAAAAGAAGTGCAGACTTCATAGATTTTTGAATTGAGCAATTAGATAGGTAATACTGCTATTTACTGAGATGGAAGAATTGGGGAGAAACAAGTGTGGGTTAAGCGAAGGGAAACAGAGTTTCGTTTTAGGACAAGTTAGCTTCTAATGTCTTTTAGATATTCAATGAGAAGCAGGAAGTTGAATATAGGATTCTGTATTTGTAGAAAGATGTTAAAACTAGGGTATTAATATGGGAGTCATTAGCATAAGGATGATAAAATAATGGAGCAGGATTTTTTTTTAAAATGTGTGGTTTAAAAATAAAAAAGAAGGCTGGGCACAGTGGCTCATGCCTATAATCCCAGCACTTTGGGAGGCTGAGGCGGGCGGATCACCTGAGGTCAGGAGTTAGAGACCAGCCTGGCCAACATGTTGAAATCCTGTCTCTACTAAAAATACAAAAAATTACCTGAGTGTAGTGGCAGGCAACTGTAATCCCAGCTACTCCTGAGACTGAGGTAGGAGAATGGCTTGAAGCAGGGAGGCAGAGGTGGCAGTGAGCCAAGGTCGTGCCATTGCACTCCAGCCTGTATAACAAGAGAGAAATTCTGTCTCAAAAATTATTATTAATTAATTAATTAATTAGAAATAAATAAATAAGAAGGAAAGGGGCCAAGACCAAGCTCCGGGCCACTCCATATTAGATATCAGGGAGGAGGAGCCAACAGCATCTGAGAAGGAGCATGTAATGACATGGACAAAAAGAAAAAAAAGTAACAGAAACCAAGGATAGAGTTTCAAGAAGGAAATCATTAACTCTGTGGAATGCGGCTGAAATCAGATAAGACAAGGACAGGGAAATTGACCACTAGAATTTGGCAACACGGTGATCAATCATAGGAGAATATTGGAGGTAGAGTAATGATTGCAAAGGATCGGAGACAGAAGGAGAGGTAATTTATTCAACAAGTTTTGCTTTAAAGATAAGCAGAGCTTAGAAGAGTAGCTTCAGGAAAAACATTTTTGTTTTGTTTTATTTGTTTTAGCATACGCTATGCTGATGTTACCTGGTGACCAAGATGTTAAATGCCCTCAACTTAATTAAATTTTAGACAGGCTTCTTCCTGACGCTAGACCCCTAACATTTCTTTTCTTAAAGCATTTATTTTAAACAACATTTAATTATAAATTCTTTCTCTGTCGTTTTGAAACATAAATATTTTTAAAGGTCTCTTGCCACTTTCACAACCCAGGAGTGTCTTTCTGAAGAACCCAGAAGCCATCTCTTTAAAATGTAATCATCAGGGAAGATAGTGCCGCTTGTCTTCCAGTTTCAGTGGGGGGGTAGTAGCTGAGTTTCAGCAGGCCCCTTGCTCCAAGTTGCAAAGCCACCTCTTGTCATGAAGATAAGTGAAGTTTACTAACAAACGCAGATGGCCTATAGCCTCCCCCTAACATCTTCTAGTACTTTTCCACTAGCTCACCCCAGCCTTTGGAAATCCCACTGTTCTGGCCCGGTGCGGTGGCTCACGCCTGTAATCCCAGCACTTTGGGAGGCTGAGTCAGGCGGATCATGAGGTCAGGAGATTGAGACCATCCTGGCTAACATGGTGAAACCCTGTCTCCACTAAAATTACAAAAACTAGCCGGGCGAGATGGCGGGCAGCCGTAATCCCAGCTACTCAGGAGGCTGAGGCAGGAGAATCACATAAACCCAGGAGGCACAACTTACAGTGAGCCGAGATCGCGCCACTGCACTCCAGCCTGGGCAACAGAACTAGACTCCGTCTCAAAAAAAAGAAAAAGAAAAAAGAAATCCCACTGCTCTTTGTTTTGGTGACATTGAATTCTGGCCTCACTCCCCAGTTGCAGTAGCATTGGGTAAAGTGTTCCTTGCCTGTTTAACTTTGTACAGTACGGTTCTTGCTTTGACACTGATTGGCTCTCCTGATGTTCTGTCCACATCCTCCAGCTACTTGATGTGTTTTCTTGTCTTTTCTGTTCCTTGAGTTCAGCCAGTGGGGAACATGAGTTCCCTACTTCAGTCCCTCCCTATGAAGCTGTGGAGAGTTGGCTTGCCCCTCTCCTCAACCAGAGGGCAGGACTGCTTTCAGGAGCTTTCTCCACACAGATATCCCTGACTCCAGCAGGAAATCACTCATTCTCTTCACCTTTCAGGCTTAGGAGGTTAAAAAAAAAACAAAGTGGAAATGGACAGGTGGAAGAGCCTTTCTTCCCTGGCACTGGACTGTTTCTCACGACATCCTGACTACACTTTATCCACCGTGGGTAAATAGTTCCTTTATTAAACTTTTCTCAAATTAGCCCATTAAATGTGCCATCTTCTTCCTGTAGAACTGCTAACTAGTACACAAGCCAATGGGAATTATCTAGCAATTGATGATACTAAAGAACTATACAATAATTACAGGAGTAAAGTCCTTGAGAAGATGACATCGAATGAGAAGGCAGAAAGATCTCTGTAAGAGCTACAAAACACTGCTGAAATAAATCATAGATGACACAGCCAAATGAAAATACATCCATTCTCCTGGATTGAAAGAAAGAAGATCATGAAAATGACCATACTGCCCAAAGCAATCTATAGACTCAATGCAGTTCCCATCAAAATACGTATCATTTTTCATGGAATTAGAAAAAGCACCCTAAAATTTATATGGAACCATAAAACAGCCTGAATAGCCAAAGCATTCCTAAGCAAAAAGTACAAACTGGAGGCATCACGTTACCAAACTTTGAATTACACTAGATGACTGTAGTTACCAAAACAGCATGATAGTAGTATAAAAGCAGGCACATAGACCAATGGAACATAGAGAACCCAGAAACAAAGTCAAATACGTATAGCCAATTGATCTTTGACAAAGCATACGAAAGCATAAATTGGAGAAAAGACACCCTATTTATTAAAAGGTGCTGGGAAAACTGGCAAGCCACATGTAGAAGAATGAAACTGGATCCTTATCGCTCACCACATACAAAAATCAACTCAAGATGGATCAAAGATGTAAATCTAAGACCTGAAACCATGCAAATTCTAGAAGAGAACATTGGAAAAACTCTTCTAGACATCAGCCTGGGCAAAGAATTCATGAGTAAAAAACAAAAATAAATGGGACCTAATTAAACTAAAACACTTCTGCACAGAAAAATAAATAACCAACAGAGTAAACAGACAACCTACGGAATGGGAAAAAAAATATTTGCAAACTATGCATCTGACAAAGGACTAGTATCTAGAATCTATAAGAAATGCAAACAAATTACCAGGAAAAAAAAACAAATAATCCCATTACAAAGTAGACAAAGGACATGAATAGGCACTTCTCAAAAGAAGATATACAAATGGCCGACTAACTTATGAAAAAATACTCAACATCATTACTAATCAGAGAAATGCAAATTAAAACCACAATGAGATATCACCTTACTCCTGCAAGAATGGCCATTATTAAAAAGTCAAAAAAAAAAAAATACATACTGATGTGGATGTGGGGAAAAGGGAACACTTACTCGCTACTGGTGAAATGTAAATTAGCACAACCTCTGTGGAAAACAATAGGGAGATTTCTTTTTTCTTTTTTTAGCCTGCTTCATTTTTACTTTATACAGTATGGTGACATTTTAAAACGCAAAAAGTAGATCTACCATTGGATCAAGAAATCCCACTACTAGGTGTCTACCCAAAGGAAAAGATGTCATTATATGAAAAAGACAGTTTCACACATATGTTTATAGCAGCACAATTCACAATTGCAAAGATGTAGAAACCCAGTCTAAATGCCCATTGACTGAGTAGATAAAGAAAATGTGGTCTATACACACTATGGAATACTACTCAGCCATTACAAGGAACAGAATAATGTCTTTTGCAGCAACTTGAAGGACTGGAGGCCATTATTCTAAGTAACACAGGAGTGAAAAACCAAAAACTGTATTCCCATTTCTAAGTGGGAGCTAGGCTGAGTAGACAAAGCATACGGAGTGATATGACGAACTTTAAAGACGCAGAAGCAGAAGAGTGGGAGAAGGGCCAGGGATAAGAAGCTACACATTAAGTACAATGTACACTACTTGGGTAACAGGTACACTAAACTCTCAGAATTCACCAAAATATAATTTATCCATGTAGCCCAAAACCACATGTACCCCAAAAGCTATTGAAATTTGAAAAAGTAAAAAATAAAATAAAAAAGAATAGGAAGGCAGAACACAAAGGGATTGGCCTTTGGTGGGAGCATTGTAATAATAAAAAGGCAGAAGTTGAAGGTTCAGGTGTAGGTTGACTGGTAAATCTGGCGGTGAAAAGACGAGAAAGTTTGTTCAAGTCTGATTGCCTCTATTTTTTCACAGATGTGAGACACAAGGCATATAAGACCTTTGAATGGATGTGTAATGTGGACCTTGTGAGGAGTAGAAGACCCAAAGTGTGTTAGGCAAGCAAACTGCAAATGCAGGTGAATTTCAGTGCCCTTTGAGATTTGCATTCATGATTTCTTTTGTTTGTTTTTGTTTTGTTTTGTTTTGTTTTGTTTTGAGACGGAGTCTTGGTCTGTCGCCCAGGCTGGAGTGCAGTGGCCCAATCTCAGTTCACTGCAAGCTCCGCCTCCCGGGTTCATGCCATTCTCCTGCCTCAGCCTCCCGAGTAGCTCGGACTACAGGCGTCTGCCACGATGCCCAGCTAATTTTTTTTTTTTTTTTTTTTTTTTTTGTATTTTTAGTAGAGACAGGGTTTCACCGTGTTAGCCAGGATGGTCTCAATCTCCTGACCTCGTGATCCGCCCACCTCGACCTCCCAAAGTGCTGAGATTACAGGCCTGAGCTACCATGCCTAGTCGCATTCATGATCTTAAATAAAAAACAATCAGTAGGATTAGTAGTTCTTTCTCCTGGCTGCAGATTAGTGAGTGAGTTTAACCATGGTCAAAGTTTGACTCAACTAGTCTGACAGTAGAAAAGAGAGACAAGGGAGTACAGTGGTTTTCAAGAGGTTGACAACCTAAAATACAGAGAGAAGTGAGGACCTGATATCATATAAATATATCATTAAAAAGGTAAAGATGTTTGCAGTAGGCTGGAGAAAGAATAATAGTGCCCCCCCAAAAAATAGATTTTCTTTGCCAGAATGAAAAAATAAATAAATTTTTATTTTGTCTTCTAATATGTGAAAGAAAGATCTAAAAGCAGATAATCCTATATATACTCATTGATCATTTGTGTTTGACTAAAAATGTGCTAGGCAGCAAAGCAGGGTACAAACCACTAAAATAAAAGGAAAATAATGTGTCATTCCATTTTTTAATTCCATCAGTTCCAAGGAAACACAGATGATTGAATAGCCCTGAGGCTACTGAAGATATAGAGTTTCAGAATGGTCTTCAAGGACACCCAGAAGCCTGATGACAGCATGAATGCTTGGACTTCTGGAGAGAGGGCTGGGTGGAGGAATTAGAAAGTGTTAAAGCATTCTTCTACCTTAAAAACATGTGTCTTAAGAAAAATATATATATTTTATTAATTTTTTGTATTTCAATAGGTTTTTGGAGAACAGGTGGTGTTTGGTTACATGAATGAGTTCTTTGGTGGTGGTTTCTGAGATTGTAGTGCACCTATCACCCAAGCAGTGTACACTGTACCCAATGTGTAGTCTTTTATCCCTCACCCTCTTCCCACCCTTTCCCCGGAGTCCCCAAAGCCATAGTATCATTCTTATGCCTTTGTATCCTCATAGCTTAGCCCCCACTTATGAGTGAGAACATACAATGTTTGGTTTTCCATTCCTGAGTTACTTCACTTAGGTTAATTGTCTTCAATTCCATCCAGATTGCTGCAAATGCCATTATTTCATTCCTTTTTATGGCTAAGTGGTATTCCATGGTATATATATACCACGTATTCTTTATCTACTCATTGATTGATGGGCATTTTGCAATTGCAAATTGTTCTACTATCAACATGCATGTGCAAGTATCTTTCTTGTATAATGACTTCTAGAAAAAATCTATATTTTAAATGTATGTGTATCTACATGTCTTAACAAATATATAATATTTATTGCATGTGCATGCATATATGACTTTTCATATACACATATGTGTGTGTACATATACAGTTGACCCTTGAACAATTTGGGAGTTAGTGCTGGGCCCAACCCCTACACAGCCAAAAATCCACATACAATTTTTGACTCCCCAGAAACTTAACTACTAATAGCCTACTGTTGACCAGAGGCCTTAAAGATAACATAAACACCGGATTAACACATATTTCATGTTGTATGTATCATATACTGTATTCTTACAATAAAATGAATGAGAGAAAATAAAATGTTATGAAAATCACAGGGAAGAGAAAGTATACTTACTATTTGCTAAGTGAAAGTAGATCATCATGAATACCTTCATCCTTTTATTGTCACGTTGAGTAAGAGAAGGAGGAAAAAGAGGGATTGGTCTTGCTCTTGGGGATGACAAAGCAGAAGAAACTATGCATATAAATTGACCTGCACAGTTCAAATCTGTTATTCAAGGGTCAGTTGTACATATATGTGCAAACACACACACACACATACATAAGATAAAATTAAAAATCACTAGAATCAGGACTTAGAGATTTTTTCTTTTAACCCTAGCAAAACAATGTTCACCATACAGTGTTCAGATATAGTAAAACAGCAAAGGCTTAAAGTAGTGAACTCCAGCACACTTCTACCAGTTCAATGTAATGTCAAATAAACAAACACCCTTCCATTCTCAAGACTACAGTTTCCTCATCTGTAAAATAAAGAACTGAATTAGATTCTCTTTGAATTTACTTCCATTCTAAATGCTCTTTAATTATACTAATATAAATAAGTAAATGAATACTGATTTATAATGAAAAACAGCATTTGTTGTACTAAAGGGGGTTTGGTGTCATAGCTAAGGGTATCTAGTCTTTGGCTAGCCCATCTGGGTTGAAATCCTGTTTCACTCCTTGCTGCTTGAATAAGTTACTTCACCTGTCCAACTTTCTTCAACTGTAAAGGTGGAATAATAACCACATCATAGAGTTGTGGTGTGTAATGTGTTAATCCACGTAAAGAATGTAGAACAGGGCCTGACACATAGTAAGCATTCAATATTAGCTATTATTATTATCACTATTAGAAAGCATTAAGTAAAAAGCTATGTAGCATGTAGTGTTAAGTATTTATGTAGTTTTAAAATTTTATTTACTGATTGAGGTGGAAAAAGCTTTAATATTGTCAGAACAAAATTTAATTTCTGACTCTAAGTCTAGACTGTTTATGCAGACAAACAAACCTAACCCATTACTGGTGTTCTCTATGTTCTCTCCAGCAATTTCTCAGGTCTATTCATGTCAGGCCTCAATCAGTCCTTTTGAAGCTCCTTTTTCAAATACCCCTTCCCCAGTTCCAGCCCCCTCTCCAGGACTCAGTTGACTAACAACCCTGAAAATTTAATCAGACTGAGACTCAGACACAGACAAAGATCCTATTAACAGAAACTTTCCATTATCTCAATTCAAACTTAGCAACCCAGTTCTCCTTAGGACAGGGTAGGATTATGTTGTTTTATGATCCTGGATAGCTGACAGAATTGTTTGATATAGTTAAAATTGTAAGTGTGTTTAAATGCCAAGTGTGACCTTATCTACTTCTAGTAACTGAATTTTGAAGTCATACCTTCATTAAGAAAACATATTGGGTATGTATGCTTTTCCTTTAAGTGGAAAAGTTATAAATAGGCTGGGCATGGTCACACCTGTAATCTCAACACTTTGGAAGAGTGATCACTTCATCCCAGGTGTTTGAAACCAGCCTGGGCAAAATAGAGAGAACTCTTCTCTACAGAAACATTTAAAAATTAGCTGGGTCTGGTGGCACATGCCTATAGTCCCAGTTACTCAGGAGGCTGAGGCAGGAGGATGAGCTTGAACTCAGCCGGTCAGGGCTCCCATGAGTTATGATCACAGCACTGCACTGCACCCTAGGTGACAGAGCAAGACGCTGTGAAAGAAAAAGGGAAGGGAAGGGAAGGGAAGGGAAGGGAAGGGAAGGGAAGGGAATGGAGGTTATAAATAAATACTACCTAAGAGAATGCCTTCTGTGATCTGTTGAGCCAATAACTTTCATTTATCCTATGGCTTTTAATTCACTCACCTGAGAGCAAATTAAGAATTGGATGACACAATTAGACTGCATACATAAGAAATAGCTGATGATGAAGGACCTTATAAGTCAAATATAAAATTGGGATATTCTTGATCACTTATGGAAACATATTGCTGTGATTTTTACAAAGGGAATGGCATGATCAAATTTTCATATCCAAAAGATCTCACTGTCCACTCAATTTTGCATTTCATCTGCATTCATAGATGCAACTTTGTACCTGTAAGGTTTAGCTTTGAATTACTCAAAGGATACCTCAGATATCATTGCCATTCTTTCCTGTCTTTCTCCCTTTTACTCCTCCCAGTTAGAACCTAGTGAAGTGTTCAGGAAGTACTGATTTACTAATTACACCCTCATTTCTTAAAACTCACAATATTCTCAACACCAAGACATGAAGAGGTAGAAAATATGACCCTCCAAGGCCATTTAAATTTTTGCTGGATGTAAATATTATTTATTGAGCCAAATTATACTATAAAATAAATACAAATGGAGAACGATTACAAAAAATTTATAAGACTAGCATAAGAGATTCAACTAAATCTAGAATCAACAATCTTGAAACAGGTTAGAGGCGGAGCAAGATGGCGGAGTAGGAACAGCTCCAGTCTCCAACTCCCAGCGCGAGCGACAAAGGAGACCGGTGATTTCTGCATTTTCAACTGAGGTACTGGGGTCATCTCACTCGGGAGTGCTGGACAATCGATGCTGGTCAGCTGTTGCAGCCTGACCAGTGAGAGCTGAAGCA
>NW_012114488.1:21551402-21590817 GCF_000951035.1 Colobus angolensis palliatus
GGTATGGTTGTGTTTGGGGCTACAGCCCTGGGTTGGGATAAGGGGTAAGCAGGGGAAAGGTACAATGGCGTACAAAGACATTGTCCTGGAATCGGAACTGAGACAAGTGGTTTATTGTACCAAGAATGTATTTGCAATGTCATAATGGAGAATAAACTGCACAGAGAAAAAAAAAAAAAAAACAATCTCACAGGTCCCTTCCCTATATCCTAATACATACCCTTAGATCCATTTAGAATTCATAAATATATATTTATGCACTTGTTTGAACTATATGCATATTAGAGAAAAAATCTTTCAGAGAATATAAGCAAGTGCACAAAAGTTATGACTTTCACAGAAAATCCATCACCTCTCCATTTTCCCCTTAGGTATGGCACCAGAGTCTCAAAACATTAGGTTATGACTATTTACTCTTTTGTAATGGAAAGTTAGCAGCATTAGCTGAGCAGATAGATAGAGAAGGAAATAGAGCAGAATGATGGCTAAAGCCTTGGGGAATGAATATTCACAATGAGTAAATGGGAAGGAAGGAGTTATTCTGAGGAACAGAGAAGGATAGCTTTTTAGCAATCCTAAGAATAAATGGGATTATACAATGATTGTATGAATTATTGCTTCCTTTGGGGTCCCATTTTGACATCATATTTTTGGCAGAATATATTTATCATGGTTTTACCCAATCATCAGTTGCTAGCTCACATATTAATACGTGGCACTTAATATGAAAAGCTAAAAAAAATTATATAATAATACAACACTTCCTAATGTTTCTAAAACACCCCTCAACATAAGAACAGTTTAGGACTTTTCTAATCTACATTCCTTACAAGCATTCTCGCAACCTATCAAGGATTCCATTAATGTAGAACTCATGTTCATAGATCTAGCAATAATGCTCACTTAGTATCACAGCATCTACCCCTCAGGGAAGAAAGTACACACACACACACGTACACACACACACACACACGGAATAATATAAAGTAAGTGTATTTCTAACCAGCATTAATCTAAAATGTTTTGGTCAATCAGAGTGTAATATCATTGTAAGTCACCCCCCTGGAAGCACTTTTTGAAATGCCAATGTTGATGTTGAGGAAACCATCTTAGAATTGCCAAAATAAATCTCAGATGGTAGCATCCAACCAGTTAGACACTGGTCGTTTAATCCTTCAGCATGGTATTCTGCTTCTAGAGGGCATCAGTCTCTGTGCCCATTAAGTCTCTGCCTCCATTGAGCCTGTCACCCTGGGTGTCATTTAGAGCCATCATTTGGGGACATTCCAACCATTACTTACACTAATTTCAAATATCCTGGGACTTAATCCAATGTTTAAAATGTACTTTTTTTCTAAAAGAACCTCTTAATGTGTCATCAGAAGACTAATTATCTCTAAAAGAATAATTATCCAGCCCAGGGGCACAGAGCAGAGATTGATTCCAAATAATAAAGCAAATTTAACTTCCCAAGCATAAAACCTGGGTTCCTTGAAGAAAAGCACAATTTCGAATCAGAATCCTGTTGCTAGCCCTTTCTATTTGGCCCCAACCTGAATTCCAATGGAGAGACATAACATGGAACTCAATAAAATATGGGTTTAACTTTTTTCTTCCAATCCAAAAGAAGAATAGAAACATTTGAATAACCTTCTTGCATATATATGGGCTGACTGTGTTGGCTTATCAGAGTTTTCATCTTCTATAAAAGATCCTGGAACCATTTAAATAGCCAACAACAGAAACAGGGAATTCCAGATCTATGACTGCAAACTGGCAAGTCAAAAGCCACTTGCATGTCAGATTTATTTTATGTGAACTGTATTGTGTTTTGGGGGAAAAAAAAGGAAATCTGTTTGAAGGTCTTTAAATGGAGCACACATTCCAATTTCCCAAGTCCCCTCTGCTTTTTATTAATTATACCTGCTCAATTAAACAGGACGTATTGAGTTTGCAATGAATTGCTTTTAAATGGAAGGAGAAGTATTTATCTGAACCCTCAAAGAGAAATATGTAATTGCCACCTGTCAACTAGAGTGAATCACCTTAAATCCCTGGCAAAGAATAAAGGCCTTTTCCTACCTAGAAGGACTTCTGCTTCTGACTGCAGAACAGACACATGGTTTTTTAAAAGAGCTTCCATTTTCTTTTGTTTTAAATACCAATTAATATTTGCTTTTACAGCCATCATCTCATTAAAGAAAATTTAGAAGTGCACAAAAGTAGGAAGATAATCTGTAGCTTCCCTTAACAAATATAAGCACTCTGGATATTCTGAGGGTTTTTTTTGTCTTTTGTTTTCTATGCATACATTGGTCTTGCTTTATATGTGGTTGAAATGTTATTGTTTAATTTTTCATCTTGCCTTTTCAATTTACTATCTCAAATATTTTCTGTAACAGTCTTATTTTTGTGAGCAATACTATAATAAAGAATATTGTTTGCAGACATTGCTTTCTGTTTACTAGGGTTACCATAGTTTCCATCAGAAATGAACTGAGTCTGCTTCTAATTTTTTCAAAATAGTACACTATATATCCTAACACAGTGCTGAATAATGCATTGTCCATATTTAAAATTATTTTCTTAGTATAAATTTCCAGAACAGAGTCAAAGATAGTGAGTAATTTTAGGGTTTTTAATAGCTATTAACATATTTCCGTAAGCACTGAACCATTCTCAGTGGCACATTCAAAATGTCAGTGTAAGCTTGCTAGTCATGTGTATTATCGATTTCTAAACATCTTTATAATGTGATACGTAAGCAGGATAAATGGTTTTTGAGCTATTTTTTTTCTAAATTTGATCTTCCACCCTATGTTTTTCCAGTGTTTTCTCCTTAAATTCCAATGACTTAATAGTTGAGTGGAAGCTTCAAATCATCTATTCTAACCCTTTTAAGATTTGGAAATTGGAAGCCAGAAATGTGAAGTGATTTGCCAGCTGAATTTGTTTTCTTTATCTTTATTACTAATTTAAGGCATTAAGCTTCAAATAGTAAAACATGGAAGACAATCAAGTCTAGTTGGTAAGTTCCAGCTCATGGGAACAAATTCGGTTGATTCGTCTATAAGGATAACTTTCATTTAGAAATTCTCGGTGCTAATGCAGGATTAGGGTATTTGAAGATGGTGGAAAAACAGGGGAAGGAAAGTAACCTGAAGATATTTACAAATGCCCCAATCCTGCATTAGCATTCTGCATGTCAGCAGCCAAAAAGCTGAACACCACTGGACAAAAATCACACAAGCAAGTAGTTTGATTTCACTTCAAACTTATGGTCACAATCCTTCCCTGTCCAGATAACCAAGCAATCTTATTGTTTCTCTTATAAGCTTATGTTCTTCCTTCAAGAAAAACATTTCATACTTTGTATATTTTCTTAAATCTCCAAACCCCTTTCCTCTTAGCCCAAATTTCTACTGGTACTATCACTTCATACTTCACTGAGAAAATAAAAGCCATCTAAAACCACAACCATGAGGCTACCTGCATCTGAACCCACTCTCTTCTTCTTAGGTCCTTTTATTAAAGGCAAATCCATGTTATCAAATATGATCCCCTCATGTCTTCATAAGGGCTTTGTCTCTGGAATTATCTCTTTCTCCTATACCAGCTATCTCTTCCAGTCTTCTCAAACATTTCCATCAACATGCAAATACATGGTTGTATTTTAAAAACAAAACACAGCAAAGCAAATATTTTTAGTCACACCTCTTTTTGAGCTAATGTCCTAATATTTTGTTTCTTTTAACAAATAAATGTCTCTGGAGAATAATCTCTAATGAAATCTATACTTCCTTACCTCATTTCATTCATTCCAGTCTTTATTTTGTCTCTATCATTTCATTAATACTGCTTTTACCAAAATCACCAAATAGCCACCAAGTTGCCAAATCCAGTGAATATTTTTCTATCACTGTCTAAGCAGCTAGTCTCAAAATGTGGTCCAGGTGTTCCTGGGGTACTCACAACCTTTCTATGTGTTCATGAAATAAAGTCTATTTTTAGTATTTGAGTATTAAAAGTTTGTGGCTATGATTTTAGATACCATATTGCAATTAATCATTAAGAAATTGTCTCATCAAGTTTGGGTACAGTATAAAAGAATATCCACAATTATCTTAAAGGGCTACTGAAATATTACTCTCTTTTCTAACCTTGTTTTTAAAGAGGCTTGCCATATTTTCTTCTTATGCTTCAACCAAAAACAATGGAGCACACCAGATTGAATGCAGAAAGACATGAGAATTTGGACGTCTTCTATTAAGTAAGAAATTAAGGAGATGTGCAAAAGTATAAAACAATGTCACTATTTTCAATATTTTTGTGTTGATGAATAAAGTTATTTTTATAAAAGTTTGTCTTTATGTTGTTATAAAATTTTTGCTATTTTTAAATTAAGAATACATATTTTAAAATTTTATCACTTTTAATTTCTCATATGATAAATGTTGATTAGATATAACCCATATAAACAAAGGCTTCTTATTATTTCTGTAATGTCTGGGAGTGTAAAAGATTCTTCAATTCAAAATGGTTGGAAACTTACCTCTGGTCTAACTCACACTTGTTTTTTTTTTTCTTTTAGAACACTACACTCTACTTATTTTCTTTCTACTTCATTAATCCTCTCTTTTTTTTTTTTTTTTAACACTGGATCCTCCTTGTTTGTTAATTCTTTAAATTGTAGAGTTACTTGGAGCTCTAGGCAAGATCCTCTGTTTTTCTATATCTGCCTTCCTACGGAATCATATTTGCCAGCAGGGCCTTAAGTTCTACCTCTATAAGGTTAACTCCCAAATTTTTATCTCTGAGCTTCAGAATTTGTAGATAATCATATATCACATTTCCACTTAAATGTCTTTAAACTGTCATGTACAAAACTTAATGCTTAATTCCACCTCTCCCAAACCAATCTTCTTCTGAACTTCCCACATAATAACCTCAGGCCAAAGACCTGGAGATCGTCCTTGAATTTTTATTCCCCTTGCCTTCCGCATCCAATAGAAAATGCTGTTGTTTCTTCTTCTGAAATATACACAGAGCTTTCCACTTCATCCTATTTTCAATGACACTGATTTAATCCAAGTCACCACCTTTTCTGACATAGTCCCAGCAATAGCCTCCTTTCTGTTCCCCAAATTTTGACTCTTGCCCCACTTAATTTATTCTCCAGAATAATCACCCCTCTATTATTCTCTATCACAGCACTCTTTTAGTTCCCTTGGTGCACATAACCGTTCGGTGTTTTTGCTTGTGGTTTGCACATTATCTGACTCCTCCACAAGATTGTCAGTTCCCTAATGGCAGAGATCAGGTCTGTTTGTTCACTGCTGTCTCTGAGAGACCTAATACGGTGTCTAGCGTGTAACTCATTCTGACTATTTGATGATCTTAGTCATCAGTCCATGATATCTTGGAAATTCCCTGTGGTGGTTTTGACTGTGTCAACTGGGATAAGCTGGAGCTATATTACCTAGACTCTCACTCCTTGTGTCGTAGCTGGGTAACAAGAGAGATGTGAGGAGGGGAGCAATAGCCATTATGTTCTGCAGTTTGTGGAGGGTGTGAGGTCCCACTGCAACAATCACATTGGTATGATCTGATAGCTCACCCTGATGGTGTGGGGCAGCCCCTCCAGCTCCTGCCAGATCTCATCAACTTCTCCAGGTTCTATGTATCTGGTGAAGGATGCCAGCTTTTCTTAGTGGTCACCTGCATCACTAAGGTTCAAGTCCATCCTTACCCTCCTCATGGGCTTCCAGCATGTCCTTGCCCTCCTCATCTTCACAATCACTAAGCTGAGTGTGACCACCAGCCCTGCAGGCCCACAGCCACTTTAGGCCACATCACATGCATAGACAATAGCCTTCCTTTCATGAAAGTTTTAACCTGCTCACACAATTGCTTAATGTCTACTCCCTATGATAAATTCTTTTCTGTATCACTCAGAGAGGTTTTGCCTCTTTCATCAAACCCTACCTAATACTTTTCCTAATAAGAAATCTCATGTACCCAGTTTATCCAATCTGCTACCACTAATAAACTTAAGCAATTTGAAAACTATAAAGAGAAAACGAGTCTTAAAAATGCCTATCAATTACTCTGATAAGGGTCAATTTGCTGAAACTGCTGGGAGTTTGCCTAATCTTAGAATAGAAACAATCAAAGGTAAGATCCCAAAATTTCAAGTCCACAACTTCTTCATAACCAGAACCCAAAGGATTTTAAAACTTTTCTTTATAACCGGAACCCAAAGGATTTTAAAACTCTACCTGGCAAGCTGACAACCCAGGAATATCTGTTTACATGTTTGTTTTCACTGAAACTGTTAAATTCGCATGTATGTGTAAGCATAGGAACAATGTAAGTCATGGAAGAAACCAGGAAGCACATATTTGCATCATTTTACTAGCTTTCTCAAATATTCAACTCAAAATTGCAAAAAGAACTATAAAATCTGATGTAGATTTTAAAGCCAACAAACCTAGACTCAAGCTCTGAAATGACCATTGCACATTCATATAAGATACTTTATGCTAGAATTTTCAATTTGACAGTAAACCAGCAGATAGAAGCAAGTCTGCAGGCCTTTCCTAGTCACCCTAAGAAAGAATTGTTTGCCAAGTTCACATTTTCTGCCAACTACTGACAACAGTACCAATTATTTTCCTTCCATATTCAGTTGGTGTATGTGGCTAAGCCTGCACCTCACTGACAGAGCTATAAATTTGCAGGCTGTAAAGATTTAATGGTGGGACCCTGTTAGTGACAGCTCTATTTGTGGTGCAGACACCTCACGGGGTTGATGGAGGTCTGGGCTGAGGATCCAGTTCATTCCTTTTACATCTTATCCATCAGCTTCCCTAAACTACTCCCTGCAAATTCTAGGAAGATTTAATGCAGCATTCCCAGAAATAAGATCAAGTTTAACACTTTCCTCATATTATGGCAGTTTTGAGTATCACTTTAATAATGATAATAAGACTTTGAAATTTATAACACTTTTCTACTAAGAAGCCTATATGTAGTTTCAGGTATTCTTACTTATTTTTACCTCCTTAATAAAGAGAGAATATCTGTTTTATAAATGAGCACTCTGAAATTAGAAAGACTAAATGCCTTGCCTTAAATCTCTTGGGAAATGAGAGAGACTTATCCAAAATCCTCTTATTTGTAATGCAGCCTTTTTGCACTTCTGTGTTGTTTCTTAAAATTAACTCTCCCCAAACTTCTTTAATAATAAAACATTGTTATTATCTCGAGCACTAGCATTTATGGAGTGTGCTATGAGAGCACTGACAGTTCACAAAGAATTTCTACATCTGCTCACTCACAGCAGCCAAGTGAAGGTTGAGTAAGATAATGCTTACTCTGTGTGGTTTGGCTGTACAGTCAACACATAAAGGGAAGAGGGGGCTGGCATAAATTTGTCCTGGAAGTTTTAATGTGTGTTGAAATATCTCCATAGTATATGCAACAGCAGGAAAATGCTTATTTACTAGAGTATTGGAGTTTTGTCAGAAGTTGCAGTTTTAATAACCACTCAGTGTTTCTGGAATACATAGTCTTTCCAGCACAGCATCCAGTACAGTCTGTACAAAAGAAGCCTAAAACAGGCTCCTGACCACCACAGACTTACAGTTTAACACAGAATGAAAAGTGAACAGATAATATGCACATTTGAGATCAAAGGGCCAACATGTGGTACAGCCTAGAAGTAAAATGAGGATTTGGAGGGACGAACACCTGTGTGGACAACAGACAGAAGAGCTGCGGTCTAGTGAAAAAAGCTTGGAGTTCAGAATCGCAGCGAGCCCACCCCGACATAGTCTGTGTGACCTTCAAGACTTTCAAGCTCATTTTAATCTCTCTGGGCCTCGGTTGACTCGTTCATAAAATGATATCAATATAAAATGCTATTGCTCCTGCAACGAGATGACGAGAATTCCATCACCTAACAGACATGTAAACTGCTTGTCCTGGGGCAGGTGTTCTGTCAATAGTGGCCATTATAACATTTGGGAGACTTCTTGGAAATGCTCTCACCAAAAACCATGTAAAAATCTACGAATAAACCTCAGATAGCAAAATCCTCAGCAATGTAGAAAAGCTACGGTCATTTTGGGTATGCTAGAAGATTTTAGAGACAATTTCAGATTAAGAAACAAGAAGAAACCAGTTAATTAATACAGCTGGTGTGCCACAGAATGTTGACAGAGTTTTAAAAGCAGCAGCAGCTTAAAGCAGAGGATATGTTGACATCTGAATGTCCACAAACACAGGAGCTGTGAGAGGGGAGGAGCCCAAAGATTGGAAATTACTATGTTCAGATGACAAAGAAGCTACTGAGTTGGGGTTCATTTGCATGCAAAAAAATCACTTTGGCCTACAGTCAAAGGATATACTTCAGGCTCAGACAGAAAGCACCTTCATTCCTAAGAGGACAGGAGAGCTACGAGAACATGTTCTGTTTTACTTAAGAAGTATCACAGAGGGTAAAATGACTCTCAGTTTAAACTGTGCTTTAATGACATAATTTCTATTTGTTCTTTAATTAAAGATGTTCTCACCTTGCTGGAAAAATGTAAATGTCTCTTGAGCATGTGGTCACAACATGGGTACCAAGGAGAAGAGGGGTGCTAGGCAGAGTCCGGGCCCCTCAACGATGTCCAGGTTCAAATCCCCAGAACCTGGGAATATGTTAAGAAACAGTGCCAATATGGCTAAGGATAGGATCTTGTGAGTAGCCTGGATTATTCAGGTAGGCTCAGTGTAACCATAAAGGTCCTTGTAAGAAGGAAAGAGGAGTGTCAGAGGAAGGAGATGTGATGACGCCATGCCGCTGGCTTTGAAAATGCAGAAAGCGCTACAACCAAGAATTCAGGCCACCTCTAGAAGCAGCAAAGGTGAAAAATGGATTCTCCCCAGGGCCCCCAGAGAGAACCAGCCAGGTTGACACCTTGGCTTTAGCCTAGTGAGACAGAGTTTGGTTTTCTGGCCTCCAGAAATGTAAGATAATGAATATGGATCATTTTTAGACACTAGGCTTATGGTAATTTGTGACAGCAGCAATAAAAAACTGATAAAGAAGGTTCCAAAAAATAGGGATTCTGGGTATCTAATCTTTGTAGGGGAAACTTCTGATTCTTTGGCCAAAGGCAACCATGAATAAGTCAGGGGATGGCCTGCCCCTAATCACAACTTCTGAGTCTGCTGTTTTTCAGCAGGCAAGGTCTAACATCCAGTCTATTCCAACCGGAGAACAATAATAAGAAACTATGCTGGAACGAATCTACATTTTTAGAATTGGAATGTGCTGCATTCATCAAATTGTGACATTGTGATGTGTTTTGGTTTCTGCAGTGCAAGGTGATCCAAGGGAATCTTACTCACCCAGCATGGAATTCAGGGAGCATCAAACAAATGGCATTCTGCTTACAGAGCTTTTCTAAGCTCGTTTCTTGCAGTATTTTTCAGTGTGTGAGTGTGTGTGTGTGTGTGAATAAAGAGGGTAAAAATATTTTACTGGTGATTATCTGCACATGATTAAATAGAATTTCACTTCAGAATAATTCCGTATTTTACAGTACTAATGAGAGATTTGTAAAAAGGATACAAGTGAAAATTAGAAAATACTAATATTCTAACCATGAATAATTTAAGTAAATTCTATTATAAGCATACAATGAAATATTGCACAATTATTACAAATTATAAAAGATTATTTATTAACATGGAAAATATTCATGATGTATTAGAAGTTGAAAAGCGTGTAAAATATAGAACTTTATCATATTTATGGGATATATGATTCGAAAAATGGTGAGGATACATGCATCTAAATGGTGATAAGTTTTTGCTGGTGTGGGATGACTGGAGATTATGTATTATTTCTTTATACTTTTTATCAAGCATGCTACATATATATAAATATATGTATGTGTATATGCCACTGGAAAATATATATATGTCACCAGAAAAAATATTTTAATTAAAACTCTTAGAAGAAGCCTAGAAAGACCAGTGCAATTTGCCATAGCTGCATGCTCTAAGGGGACTTTGCAATAAAGCCACTTTGGGCATATGTGTCCTGCTTTTCCTAAGTGGTGATAACATAGATAAAGCTTCTGATACAGCCTCTGTGGCCTCACAGGACAAACTCTTTCTGACCAAATTTGTCAGGCCTGCAGTTCAGCATTGCTTTGCTACAACACTGCATGTTCAAAAATGATAACTCTGGCACTCAGTCAACTCCGTGATTCGAATGGACAGAGTCTAACAGTTCCTCTCATGGTCACTAAATAATAATAACAATAACACCAGAAGCAACAGTGTCTTTTTTTGAGCACCTATTACTTATCAGGCACTACACCAGTCCCTTTACTCTTACTGGCCTAATCCTTATGCCAACTCTGCAATTTAAATTATTATCTCGTTCTAACATAAAACAGAGCTGAAATTCAGATTCTAAAGTAACCTGCCAGGACAAGATATGCCATATATTGGTCTCAAACTATAACTCATTGACTTTACATTTTATGCTTTTACTGATGTACTACATTATTAAATATGCATGTATGTGTCTGTGTGTATATGCACAGTTACCACTCATTGGGCACTTAGAATATGATATGCACTATACTTTTGTTTTATCACAGCAACCAAATGAAGCGAGTTGTATTCTCCCTACTTTGCAGATGTGAAAACTGTAAGCCTAAGAGGTCAATTTATTTGGCTGAGGTCACACAGTAGCAAACAACACAGCTGGCTTTTTGCCCAAGTTTTCTGATCCCAGTGGTCTCTCATTATCACAGCCTGACCCTGAGAGCATATATTCCCTCAATCACCTGTACGCTCCGGCCTCCATCTTTCTATTGCTAAGTTTAAACTCTGGGTTGCCTCAGCCAAGGAGAGAGAAAGTGGCCCTTGTTCCTGCCTCAAAGTTTGCTGTTCTGTGACTTAACCTCCTGACAGCTACCTTCCTGTGCCTGAACTCTCCCAGACAACTACTCTACTACCTGCCTACAACCTCTCCTGCCTTGACTGGTTTCCTCAGAATAAACCGACCTATGTGAGCCTGTAGTGGCCACCACATTCCAGTCCTGCTCATTCTTCAGGATATAACATCTGGTTCTTTGAAGGGAGTTCCTGAGAGGCCTTTATTGATTGGCCAAGTTCCTGCCTTGCCCCTGGTAAATATCCTGCCTATCCAGTGTTGCCTATATCCCATAATGGGATGACATAATATGAAAGTACTTTAACACCTTTTTTTGCTATTTGAGTATTCATACTTTCCAGGGCAAAAACACCTAAACAAGTGAAAGGCCACATATCCAGTACATTGTTAAGTTAACCTCCAGATCAAAATACAATGTGGAATTCACGAGCTGTGATTCAAACAAAAATATCATCATGGAAGACACAGTGATACCATATCATGCAAGCCTATTGTGCAGAAATATCAATGCCACTGATGTTGATGAATGACCCAGAACAGCACAAATAGCAAATTGCCATTTGAATGTCAAATTTTCAGCTTCCAAGGCAGAAACTATTATCTCTCTAACTAGTCTGAACGACCCCGGAGCTGTGCATCCGACTCTTGAGTAAGCTATCGTTCCATGTCTTCAGCTCTTGCTGAAGGTTGCTCTTGCCTCACAGAGCATGAAATATTTCCCTGATTATCGCTTGGTGACAGATTTAACATTCTTAATGTAACTTCTAATACACAAGATGAATCTTCCACTTCTAAATTCTCTAATAGAATCAGAGACTCTTGGCCCTGCAGGGCTCTTAAGAGGTCATGCAATTCATCCCTCAGCTTGCAGGCAGGTCCACACTTATCCTCTCAGACATGTGACAATCCCTCTGATTTTAGAAGACTTTACAGCCAGGATACTTTAACAAACTCCCTCCATGCACATGAAATGTTAACAGCTTTCACTCTCAGGAAGTGTTCTTTTGCCTTTAACCTAAAGCCTTGATGCTTACTTTTCAGCCCATTGTTATGAAATCACATGTACTCTTTTATTTTATGGTTTTCAGCATTTCCTCTTCTCTTTCTTACATAATAGTAATCTTCACGTTTTATTACAATTTTCCATCTCCTCAGCAGATTGTTAGTTCTGTATAGGGATTAGATCTTTTCATAGATCTTTTCTTACATCTCAATCTTCTAGCAAAAGGTATGCTAGCATCCTTGTTTAGCCCTATTGTAGAACTTAGGATATTGGTTAAAATTCCTTACTTATTTTCTGTCTAACACTATCTTCCCCATTCAGAGCTGTCTGAGCAAGAAAAAGAAATAAATATATATGCCCAAATATTAACCAAAACACACATATTTTGAAGCTCTTAGAGAATACTTTCTATTTGGAGCATACACAACAGATGAATAACATAAATTACTTCCTTTAGTGAGTCCTCAAAAGGAGTCTCAAATCTCTTCATCACAGGTTAGGATTTCCCGGCTTCAGATCCATCACAACAGCACTCATCTATCACACGTTCTGACAGGCAAATATGCCCTAGGTCTCCAGTCAGACAGTTGCAATAAGCTATTGATTAAAACAGAGTTACGCTGTTTTAAAATCTATTGTTCAACCATTTTCTCTGACCTAAAATTTGGTATCCTGGTTAAAACAATTAAACTGATTTATGCAGTCATTTCCAGGGTATCATGTAGTTAGAGAAAAATAGTAAGTTTCATATTTTGGGATGCTATGCTATGCTATACTATTCTATTTATGTATAAGTAATATTATGCTCCCATTCTTCCAGAAATAATTTAAATAACTTAAAAACATTTCTTATAGATCGCTACATTAAAGCAATGAAAAAAAATAAAAGGAAGCCAAGAGTAAATATAGAGAAATGAAGAAAAGGTTGTATATGAAATTAAGAATGAAATAATTACTGTCATTGGGAAGTCAAAACAAAAAGTTATAGATTTAGAATTTCTCAGTAACAGGTAACCTAAATGACATTAATAAATAAAGGAAAGCCTAAACAGACACCTGAGAAGCAAATATTTCCCCAGAATTAAATTATAAGAGGAATCTACAGGGTGATTTCTTATTTTTAAAAATGAATAAAATACTAAGACATTGTGTCAACACCTGGTTTGCAGAAGTTGAAGAAACATACTTCAAATGCTAATTCTACGTATTGGCTTAACAAAAGACAACAAAATCCACTAGATTAAAAACCTCAGGTTTGGCAATGATTTCTTAGGTAAAAACCAAAAACACAACTCATGAAAGAAAAAAATGTTGACTCCATTAAAATTACAAACTTCTGCTCTACCCATGAAAGAAAAAATTACAAACGTCTACTCTGCCCATGAAAGAAAAAAAAGTTTGACTTCATTAAAATTACAAGCTTCTGTTAAAAGAATGAAAAAACAAGCCACACACTGAAGAGAAAATATTTCCAAGACACAAACTAATTAAAAAAAAAAAAAGTAGGATCTAAGATATCCAAAGAACTCTTAAAACTGAACAATAAGGAAATGAACAACCCAGTTTTTAAAATAGGCAAAAGATCTGAATAGACACCTCACCAAAGAAGATATAGGAAATAAGTTGGATAGGATAGGATAGGATAGGATAGGATAGGATAGGATAGGATAGGATAGGATAGGATAGGATGGGATAGGATGGGATAGGATAGGATAGGATAGGATAGGATGGGAAAGGATGGGATAGGATAGGATAGGATAGGATAGGACAGGACAGGACAGGACAGGATAGGACAGGATGGGAAAGGATGGGATAGGATAGGACAGGACAGGACAGGACAGGATAGGATAGGATGGGAAAGGATGGGATAGGATAGGATAGGATAGGATAGGACAGGACAGGACAGGACAGGATAGGACAGGATAGGACAGGATGGGAAAGGATGGGATAGGATAGGATAGGATAGGAAAGGATAGGATAGGATAGGACAGGATAGGACAGGACAGGACAGGACAGGACAGGACAGGACAGGACAGGACAGGACAGGATAGGATAGGATAGGATAGGATAGGATAGGATAGGATAGGATAGGATAGGATAGGACAGGATAGGATAGGATAGGATAGGATAGGATAGGACAGGATAGGATAGGACGGGATAGGATGGGAAAGGATAGGAAATAAGCATTTGAAAAGGTATTCAACATCATATGACACCAGAAGACTGCAAATTAAAACAATCATGTGATACCACTACACATCTGTTAAAATGGCTAAAATTCAAAACATTGATTTCATCAAATGCTGATGGCGATGGAAAGCAAAAGGAACTCTCATTCATTGCTGGTGGGAATGCAAAATGGTATGGCCACTTTGGAAAACAGTTTGGTAGTTTCTTACAAAACTAAACATACTGTTACTGTATGATCCAGCAATCATGTCCTTTGATATTTACCCAAATAAGCTGAGAACTTCTACACAAGAGCATGAACACAAATGTTTGTAACAGCTTTATTTATGATTGCCAAGACTTAGAAGCTACTAAAATGTCCTTCAATACACCTGTGTGAATGAATAAACTGTAGTGCATTCATATGAAGGAATATTGTTTATCAGTAAAAATAAATTAGCTATCAAGCCACAAAAAGACACCAAGGAACCTTACATGTATAGCATAAAACAAAGGAAGCCCATCTTAAAAAGCTAGTTTATAGTTTCTGGGAAAAGCAAAATTATGGAAACAATAAAAAGATCAGGGTTTCACGAGTGAAGTGGGAGCGAGGAGGAATAAATAGGTGGAGCACAGGAGAGTTTTAAGCCAGTGAAACTATTGTGTATGATACTGTAATCGTGAACACAAGTCATTATATATTTGTCAAAGCCAATACAATGTACAACACAAAGAGTGAACTATAATGTAAACTGTGGACTTTAGTTAATAATAGTGTATTGTTTGTGGTTCATCAATTGTAACAAATAGACCACAGTAATGCCAAATGTTGATCATAGGGGAAATTAGTTGGGGGTGAGAAATAGAGGGAATTGAGGAGAGATATGAGAAATCTCTGTACTTTCCACTCAATTTTTCTGTAAACCTAAAAAATGTATACTAATTTTTAAAAACTCATTAATGGCTAAGCTTACTTAGAGTAAGTACTTTATAATAATCTAACTTGACACGAGAAAAAAAGAGAACCTAGAAGAACAATACCTGTGATCAATTTCAGCACTATTGACATTCTGGGCCTAATAATTCATTGTTTGGAGCAGGGTGAAAGAGGCTGTCCTGTGTATATTTAGCAGTATCCCTATCCTCTACCAACTTGATACCAGAGCAGCCTCCTACTCAAGGTGTGACAACTGAAACTGTCTCCAGACATTGCCAAATTTCCCTTAGCAGGCAAAATCACCATCAGTTGAGAGCCCTGTCTTAATGCTCTCTCTCTCAAATATCTAGTGTATCAAACCCACTTTCAACAAGAGCTGAGTAACAGGTAATTGAAGATTCAACTATTTATTAAAAGGGCAGATATCCTGTGCTATTGATTAAAATACACTTGTATCTTTAGATGTCAATCACATCAAAGAGTAGTCTACTGTTTTACAAATATGTGTATAAACCAGTTTATTCTTGTCAGTTTTGCTTTGCAGTTCTAGTCTCTACATCCTTCTTCACCCCACAGTGAAGTTATTTGTCCCTCTGAAATAAGTTCAGTCACACCTCAGTTTCCATAGTTTCCAGGCTCCTCTGGTCCTTCCCTTATAGTCCAGACCAATGAATGGGCTTATATTTTCTTCCTGATGAACATCTGCTTACTATTCCAAACCTGAGCACAGCAGAATACTTACCCACACTGCTGAAAATATTAACATGCTGAATAGGTTTATGTATTATTTTCCTTTTGAATACTAGAAAATACCTGTAAAAAGCAATTTTTAGGAGATGTTGAGCTCTTCTTTCTAACTCTGATAAGCCAACAGATTGATTTGATTTTGAATTCTTTCATGATCCTTTTTCTGTGCCCAGAAACAAACTTAATTTTCCACTATATGAGGGAAAAAAACAAACTCTACCCATGCCCCATTATCTCCTTCAATTTACTTCTGCCTTTCTTTTTTATTTACTAAAACCCCTCTTGAAGAAGTAGGCTCCTTCAGTGTGTCTACCTTCTCAATTCCATTTATGCCCCATCCTATTTTATCTTTCATTTCCTCCAGTTCACTGAAATTTCCCCACAAACATCCCCATTATCACTTGACTAAAAACTACAATGATGTATTTTCAGACCTCACATTATTCAACATCTGCTACTACATCTTCCTGTTATCTTTAAAATTTTCTCCTTTTTTCGGCTCCTGGAATACTATTATAGTCTTCTTTTTCCTACTTCCACAAATATTCATGTTTCAGTTCCTTCTTGATTCCTATTTCTCTGCACATGTCTTAAACTCTGACCATCAGTTTTCCACACTTTGTTGCTTCACTTTCAATTTCCATGGTCACTCTAGTTATCTCATACACTTCACCAACATCAAGTTTATTCATTCCACCCCCCTTTCAAAACCAATTAATGAAGACACAAAGAAAAAAATTCTCTGTTCCTTCTTCTCATTTCTGCATTTACAAATGTGGGTTAATGTTATCACCTTTGCCCAAAGTAGAAATGCATTAGTTTTCTTCTGTTCTTACCTTTCCACAACCGTCACACTCAATCAACCTTTGGGTCCTATCTCAAAATTTCTTATTCTTTCCTTTTCACTTTCATTGCCTTGACTCAGATCTCTGCTATCTCTTACTCTGGTAACAACACTGTGACCCAACCATCAGAAGATCTTTCTAAATATAAATATGATCTGGTTAACTTCCTACATATCATCCTTCTTTGATTTCTTTTTACTCTGTCCAAAATATATTATCATGCTACATATGAGTTTTCACAATCAGTTTTTGACATGTCTCTTCAATCTCATAGTACACTTTTTCCTGCCATATAACTCATGCTTTGGTCATATTCCAGTCCCTCTATTTAAAATGTCTTTCCTTTTCTTTCTTTTGTAGGAAAATTTCTACTTTTTATTAAAAAGTTTCATGGGTGCATAGTGGGTGTATGTATTTATGGGGTACATGAGATATTCTGATACAGGTATGTGATACACAACAATCACATAAGGGCAAATGGGGTATCCATCACCTCAAGTAATTATCTTTGGGTTACAAACAATCCAATTTTACTCTTTTAGTTATTTTTAAATATAGAATGAATTATTGTTGACTGTAGTCACCCTGTTCTGCTATCAAATACTACATATTATTCATTCTATTTTTGTATCCATTAATCATCCCCACTTTGCCTCACCAGTTCCCCCCACCTACCCATCTCAGCTTCTGATAATCATCATTCTACTCTCTATATCCATGAGCTCAATTGTTTTAATTTTTAGCTCCCACAAACAAATGAGAACATGTGGGCTGGGCATGGTGGCTCATGCCCGTAATCCCAGCAGTTTGGGAGGCCAAGGTCGGCAGATCACAAGGTCAGGAGATCAAGACCATCCTGACTAACACGATGAAACCCCATCTCTACTAAAAATACAAAAAATTAGCCAGACGTGGTGGCGGGAGCCTGTAGTCCCAGCTACTCGGGAGGCTGAGGCAGGAGAATGGTGTGAACCCAGGAGAATGAGCTTGCAGTGAGCCGAGATCAAGCCACTGCACTCCAGCCTGGGCGACAGAGTGAGACTATGTCTCAAAAAAAAAAAAAAAAAAAAAGACAGAATATGTGAAGTTTGTCTTTCTGTTCCAGGCTTAGTTCACTTAACATAATGACTCCTAGTTCCATACATGTTGTTGCAAATGAAAGGATCTCATTCTTTTTTATGGCTAAATAGTACTCCATATTGTATATTTGCCACACTTTCTTTATCCATGCATTTGTTAATGGACAGTAAGATTGGTTAAAATCCTTGGCTATTGTGAATACTGCTGCAATATACATGGGAGTGCAAGTATCTCTCCAACATACTGATTTCCTTTCTTTGTGCATATACCTTGCAGTGGGATTGCTGGATCACACAGTAGTTCTATTTTTAATTTTTTAAGGAAACCATTCTCCATAGTGGTTGTAGTAATTTACATTCCTACCAACAGTTTACAAGGGTTCTGCTCTCTCCACATTCTCACCAGCATTTGTTATTGCCTGTATTTTTGGATAAAAGCCACTTTAACTAGGGTAAGATGATATCTCATTGTAGTTTTAATTTGCATTTTTCTGATGCTCAGTAATGTTGAGCACCTTTTCATACACTTCGTTGTCATTGAAAATTGCTACTTTTAATTTAAAAACTAAGCTGGCACAGTGGCCCACACCTGTAATCCCAACAATTCTAAAGGCTAAGGCAAGAGGATTACATGAGGCCAGGAGTTCAAGACCAGCATAGGCCACATAGCAAGTTTTCATATCTTTAAAAATACTAAATGCTAACAACTCTATGAAGTCTTCTTTTCCTTACAAAGTCTTCATTATTCTTCCTTTGTGCATTCACCGCACTCTGCCCATACCTCCTTTATTGCTTTGAATTTTAAAGTAATGTCATTTTATTTTACTGGTTGCTATCTCCCAATAAAACGTGAGGTGCTTGAATGTTATATATTTTTTAACTGTGATTTTTTTCTGCAGTACCTTGCAATATTAATTACTCAATAAACACTTGTAAAACAAACATATACATAATATAATCATTATAAAGCAAACTTATTTTATTTCATCTTTCCCTAGCCGAAGGGCATGGATCCAATTCATCTAAAATGCAACCAAGTCATTTATATATGTGTTTAAAACATAACAAACTGGAACAAAATAATCATTTGCTGCACTTAAAATTGAAGACTATTCCTATCCATACAGATTATCTATCAATAATTTAGAATAGGAGTTGAAATAAATGTATAAATTATTCCATACAAGAGCATAGGATTTAGAGCACAGATACTTTCTGTGGAATCAGCAGTACATATCAGATCAATGGAGAAAAAGTCTTCCTTTGATTCTAATTGACTTCACAGAAAGACAAAGTGATATAACAATGGTCAACAGGAGAATTGATATACTTAAAACTTTCTTACTCTTCATGAAAGATAGGAGATTGAGAGGCTCATTTTTGCAAATTAAAAAAAAAATCTCTAAACAAATAATGAAATTTTTGTTTGTTATTAATTTTTGGCAAGAAAATATCCTTTCTAGAAAAGTAATAAGCTATTCTTTGCAACTATTCCTCAGAAACAGATGTTTTATCTTATTTATCTTTGAAGATCAGGGTTGATCTAGATACATGGAACTTATGAAGGGCTTAATGAATGTTCACTGAGCCCATAAATGAAAGAAGGTGAAGTGAAGGTAACTATACCATATGTATAAATAAGTATTTTTCAAATTAAAGTGTTAATATTTTTCATCCCCAGTGTTCCTCTTGAGTGGTGACAACATGCTGGTGGACCTTGCTCTCAGTCCCTCCTCGGCCTCAGCGTCCACTGTGGCGGCACTTGAGGAGCCCTTCAGCCTGCCACAGCACTGTGGGAGCCCCTCTCTGGGCTGGCCGAGGCCGGAGCCAGCTTCTTCTGCTTGTGCGAAGGTGTGGAGAGAGATGCACGGGCAGAAATGGACACTGCACGCAGCGCTTGCAGGCCAGTGTGAGCTCCAGGTGGGCGTGGGTTCCGCGGCCCTGCACTTGGAGTGGCCAGCTGATGCCGCTGGCCTAGGCAGTGAGGGGCTTAGCACCTGGGCCAGCAGCTGCAGAGGGTGCACCAGGTCCCCACCTGGGGCTCCTGCACTGCCCAAGTCTCCTTGAGGAGTGCAGCCCCCTGCACCATGGCGCCCAGTCCCATGGACCACCCAAGGGCTGAGGAGTGCGGGCGCAGGGCAAGGGACTGGCAGGCAACTCCACCTGCAGCCCTGGTGTGGGATTCACCAGGTGAAGCCAGGTGGGCTCCTGGGTCTAGTGGGGACTTGGAGAACTTTTATGTCTAGCTGGAGGATTGTAGATGCACCAATCAACACTCCATGTCTAGCTCAGGGTTTGTAAATGCACTAATCAGTGCTCTGTATCTAGTAAACCTAGTGGGGACTTGGTGAACTTTTCTGTCTAGCACTCTCTGTCTAGCTAAAGGATTGTAAACGCACCAATCAGCACTCTGTATCTAGCTCAGGGTTTGTAAATACACCAATCAGTACTCTGTGTCTAGCTCAAGGTTTGTAAATGCACCAATCAGTACTCTCTCTAGTTAACTTAGTGGGGACTTGGAGAACTTTTCTGTCTAGCACTTTGTGTCTAGCTAAAGGATTGTAAATGCACCAATCAGCACTCTGTCAAAACGGACCAATCAGCTCTCTGTAAAATAGACCAATCAGCTCTCTGTAAAATGGACCAATCAGCAGGATGTGGGTGGGGCCAGATAAGGGAATAAAAGCAGGCTGCCAGAGCCAGCCAGCACAACCTGCTTGGGTCCCCTTCAGCACTGTGGGAGTGTTATTCTTTTGCTCTTTACAATAAATCTTGCTTCTGCTCCCTCTTTGGGTCCACGCGGCCTTTATGATGATGAGCTGTGACACTCATCAGGAGGGTCTGCAGCTTCACTCCTGAAGTCAGCAAGACCAAGAACCCACCAATTCCGGACACACTTTCAGGTATCCTCTTTAACTGTGAATTAATTTTCAATAATTCAATCAAAAAATACTAAGTTGTTCTATAATTAAGTACTTGTATTCAGTTTGGGGAAAAGAAAAACGAGTAAGAGATGCTCCTGATCTTCAAAATAACTCACATGAACTACTAAAGGAAATAAAAGATGCTTGTAATATGGAACATTTCTTAATGCTTGTTCTAGAGAACACCAGTGTCTCAGATATTACTCCTGCCCATAAAATGTGATCCCGTCCTGAGAATGAGAGTTGAAAATGGTCAATACTGTATCTTAGAGATTCAAGATGATAATAGCAAATTAAAGTTTCTGAAACAATATGCAGCAAGGAACTATCATTGACCTATAAATCTCCAGGTGTATTTGATGAAAAATGTTCTTTGTATGGCACCCATTAATATGTCAGCTTCAGCGAGTATACTTTAGAAAGTGGTCAAATAGCATTAAAAAGTCCCATAAAGCAGAAAATTTCATGAGAGCAGAGAGGAGAAAAACAGAGGAGGACCTGCCTCTGAGTCAGCCTAATGAAGGCAGATAGCTGGGAGGATGTGGACAGGACACTCCATAGTGGAAAATCTTATATGGAATTAGAGGTTTACAGGTGTAATGAGGAAAAAAAATAGCATCTATTAAGTCTGAAGAAATGACTTACATGTTCATCAAGATAAATTATGTTTCGCTAATTTCAAGTTTACATTCATTTTTAGCTCCTAGGAAAACTTAAGATTCTGCAACTAAGAAATACCACTTTGTGCGAGAATGTGACAAGATCTGAAATTCACTTTCAGTTCCACCTAGAGCTATTTTGGTTCTACTCTGATAACCCTCACAGATTACCTGCACCTTCTCCCTAACTCTGAGAAGTGAAGCATCATAAGCCAAATTTAGGGATTTGAACCGTATTTCATCCTTGGTGTCTCTAAACTTGTAATAATGACCTTCCTTGTATCCTAAGAAGATTTAAATGTGTTTGTAATGGTGCTGCCTTCCTCAGCCCTTTCTATCCAAATTCTACTCTAGAGTCTCTAAAACCTGACACCTGCAAATGGACATCTCTACCGGCCTGGGTAGATGTTTTGTTCCTATTTGCATAGAGACTCTTGTTTTGTACTGTTTCATGTTTGGATGATATTCTGTTTGCTGCCTGTGGGTCTTCCTGATGCACAGAAATAAAAATGGTGTCTAAGCTAACAATAACAAGCAGTGAGGAAAGGACTCCCTATTCAATAAATGATGCTGGGAAAACTGGCTAGCTATATGCAGAAGACTGAAGCATGACCCCTAACTTTCACCATATACAAAAATCAACTCAAGATTAATTAAAGACTGAAATGTAAAATATAAAACTATAAAAACTCTAAAGGAAAGTCTAGGAAATACCATTCTGGACGTGCATACATATCCTAGGAAATACCATTCTGGCAAAGACTTCATGACAAAGACTCTCAAAGCAATTGCAACAAACCCAGAAATTGACAAGTGAGACCTAATTAAACTAAACAGCTTCTACACAGCAAAAGAAACTTTCATCAGCGTGAAGACACAACCTACAGAACAGGAAAAATTGTTTGCCATCTATTCATCAGACAAAGGTCTAATATCCAGCATCTATAAGGAATGTAAATAAATCAACAAGCAAAAAACGAACAACACCCAAAGTGGGCAAAGTACATGGTCAGACACTTCTCAAAAGAAGACATACATGCAGCCAATAAGCACACGAGAAAATGCTCAATGTAATTAATCATTGGAAAATGCAAATAAAAACCACAATGAAGATACCATCTCACACCAGTCAGAATGGCCACTATTAAAAGTCAGAAAAAAGTCAGGCACGGTGGCTCATGCCTGTAATCCCAGCATTTTGGGAGGCCAAGGTGGGTGGATCACCTGATGTCGTGAGTTCAAGACCAGCCTGGGCAACATGGTGAACTCCGGTATCTACTAAAAATAAAAAAATAAAAAAAAGAAAGAAAGAAATTAGCTGGGCATGGCGGTGGGTGCCTGTAGTCCCAGCTACTTGGGAGGCTGAGGCAGGAGAATTGTTTGAACCCGGGAGGTGGAGGTTGCAGTGAGCCAAGATTGTGCCACTGCACTCCAGCCTGGGCGACAGAGCGAGACTCCATCTCAAAAAAGAAAAAAAAAAGGCAAAAAATAACAGATGCTGATGACTTTGCAGAGAAAAGGGGACACTTGTTGGTGGTGGGAATGTCAATTAGTTCCGCCACTGTGGAAACACACACTTATAAGCCCAACCTGCTTCTTTGCATCTTTTAAAGCTATGCGCACCAAATCCACTATCAGAGTTTCAGAGTTCTTTTTGCCCCATTCATAGACTAGCTGGGAAGAGGGAGACTTCTTCGAAGCCTGTTTTTCTTCCTGTGTTTTAAGAACACATATTCTCTTTCTAGGAGTTTATTAATAATTGCTGCGAGGAAACTAATGGAACAAAATAAAAGAGAACAAACATAAGATAGTGAAAAGATGTTTAAAAGTCTTAAAAATTCATGAAGCCATAATTTTAACACTAGATAATAATGCTGCTTTGCATAGAGCATTTGTGCCTGTTCCCAGAGAATATGCGCTTGTCTACATACTCTGAAACCATTTAACTATGTAAACTAGCATAAACCATTTTCAATGACAGTACTTAAAGCAATAGAAGAAGACAGGTTACTAAGAAGATATTGCCAAATAAAGGTGAATTAATATTAAATCTTGTATTTCAATAGAAGTCTGCAAAGTCTGAGTATTCAGAAAAACCATAAAACATCTCATATAGAAATCACAGAAAAAAATTAAACTAAGCTACTTTAAAAGTGTCCAAAAGGAATGAGATCATGTCCTTTGCAGGGACATGGATGGAGCTGGAAGTCATTATCCTCAGCAAACTAATACAGAAACAGAAAACCAAACATCGCATGCTCTCATCTATAAGTAGGTATTGAATGATGAGAACACATGGACCCACTGGGGGAAACAGCACACACCAGGTCCTATCAGGGGGAGAGAGAGTGTCAGGAAGAATAGCTAATGGTTCTAGGCTTGATACCTAGGTGATGGGATGATCTGTGTAGTAAACCACCATAGCATACATTTACCTATGTAACAAACCTGCACATCATGCACATGTGCCCCTGAACTTAAAATAAGAGTTTAAGAAGAAAAAAAGAAGTGTCCATACATGTGTCATCGAAGTAGATATCTAGATATTTCTCCATCTGTGTGTGTGTGTGAATTAATTATGAAGCAAGATTAAGATCAGGAGAAAAACATTTTATCACATGTGGTGTAGAGTTTAGAACTTATTTCTCCTATATTATCTGCAATCAGAAAAGCGTATCCATGTTTGTTTCCTGTGATACTAAATTTTCATAAGAATCAGAAGTAATTAGAAGCTTTAGAAGTGACAAAATTTCTTTTTTAAAAGTCAGAGCTATAGCAAATGGGTGATTTTAACTCCTCATCCAAGAAAAAGAATTAGTCTTTAGGAGGTATGTCCCAGAATATTCTCAGCATCTGGTTAAATAAAATCATATGATTTCAAGGACTCCAGGTTAAATCATTTCATAGTTGCTGGCTTTCTAATACTATCATTGTTGAACAAAAGTAATTTATCTAAAGTTCTTCTTACAGAATGTATGGGATTTCTATATCAGGTTATCTGATCAAAGAATGGATTACATGAGGAGTCAGTCCATGACAAAGAATCATAAAAACTAGTGGCTGTAGAGAATAAGACTGGATGAGGTGAAGATTATTGAGATCATCTTGAAGGTCTGGAATATCAGAGAAGAGAGTAGGTTTGGAGGAGGGATGAGGAAGCAGTCACACTGAAAAGCTAGATGGTACCAAGCAATTGCAGTGGCAGAAATGTCTCAGTGTTCTCAAAGGTGTAAGTCCTGGATTGAACAGTAGATTTGGAAACAGATTATTTAATAATACTGGTTAGTGAAGATGCTCTGAAGTTGCAAGAAGTCACGTTAAAATTAACTTGCAGATGTAAACCACACGTGAAAGCCTCTTATTCTTCCTTAGGAGGGTGTGCACACAACTATGGGAGGCCTTCCCCTTCCGAGTCCATGTACTCATGAGACTCCTGCCAAGGTGCCAGGGTATGTCCAGATGGGATACAAGCCCTGCAACCATAAGGATTCCCTGTGGTTCATGTGGTCTGCCTTTTTACTTTACATTCACCTCTGTCCAAAATAACATGTTGCGTATAATTTAAAATTTAGACAATTTTTCTATTTTTCTTAAGAAACAAATGACTAAGGAGAGGAGAACACCTGAAAACAAATACATTCAAGTTTTGAATTAGTGGAGCAACATAAACCAATTTGATTAGTTTTATTCTAGAGGCAGGCCAACACAAAATACTTTTAACAGCCTTGTAGTGAATCCCCTACCGTGTGGCCCTTTAAGAAGTTTTACCTGGACAAAAGTAACTGTTCATTCACACACCCCAAAAAAATCAATCTGGAAGAGCACTTTTTGAGTAAAAGTTCCACCTGTTTCTTTCCAAATTCATAATGTGACATGTTTAGCCAATGCTAAAAGATTCTATGGAGATTGGGAAGTTCAGTGTGCTCATTTCTTGCATAAGTAATACTAGAAATACAGTAAGAGTATCAGTACAGTAATTTTGCAAAGCTGTCTTCAGAGTCATGACATTTGTTTCTAGAAAGAGGGTAAAAGAAATGGTTTAGAGGAACCAACGTAGTAAAAAGTGTTATTATTCATATGTCAAATGAGACAGCATCATAAGGTTCATAAATGATTGACAGATAGCCAATAACTCTGCAATGAAAACTATGCACAACGATGCCTTAAAAAAAAAAAAAAAAGTCAGAAAGTTTCAACAGAGGCTGGCAAGATAGCCAAAGAGGAATAACTGTGGTCTGTAGCTCCCAGAGAGATCAATGCAGAAGGTGGGTGATTTCTGCATTTCCAGCTGGCGTATCTCACTGGGACTGGTTAGAAAGTAGGTGCAGCCCACAGAGGGTGAGCCAAAGCAGGGAGGGACGTCACCTCAACAGGGAAGTACAAGGGATCAGGGAACTCCCCCCAGCCAAGGGAAGCCTTGAAGGACCTTGCCATGAGGAACTGTGCATTCCAGTTCCTACACTTTTCCCATGGTCTTCACAACCCACAGAACAGGAGATTCCCTCAGGTGCCTACACCACCAGGGCCCTGGATTTCAAGCACAAAACTGGGCAGCCATTTGCGGAGACACTGAGCTACCTGCAGGACTTTTTCTTCATACCCCAGTGGCGCCTGGAATGACAGTGAGACAGAACCATTCGCTCCCCTGGAAAGGGGGCTAAAGTGAGGGAGCCAAGTGGTCTAGCTCAGTGGATCCCACTCCCATGGAGCCCAGCAAGCTAAGATTCACTGACTTGAAATTCTCCCTGCCAGCACAGGAGTCTGAAGTCGACCTGGGATGCTCAAGGTTAGTGGGGAGAGGAGCATCCACCATTACTGAGGCTTGAGTAAGCAGTTTTCCCCTGACAATGTAAACAAAGCCTCCAGGAACTTTAGACTGGGTGGAGCCCACCGCAGCTCTGCAGAGCCACTGTAGCCAGACTGCCTCTCTAGATTCCTACTCTCTGGTCAGGGTATCTCTGAAAGAAAGGCAGCAGCCCCAGTCAGGGGCTTATAGATAAAACTCCCATCTCCTTGGGACAGAGCACCTGGGGGAAGGGGCAGCTGTGGGCACAGCTTCAGCAGACTTAAACGTTCCTGCCTGCAGGCTCTAAAGAGAGCAGCGGATCTCCCAGCATAGTGCTTGAGCTCTGCTAAGGGACAGACTGCCTCCTCAAGTGGGTCCCTGACCCCGTGCCTCCTGACTGGTAGACACCTCCCAGCAGGGCTTGACAGACACCTCATAAAGGGGAGCCCCAGCTGGCTTCTGGTGGGTCTCCCTCTGGGATGAAGCTTCCAGAGGAAGGAACAGGCAGCAGTCTTTGCTGGTGATCTCGCAGGTGCCCCTCTGGGATGAAGCTTCCAGAGGAAGGAACAGGCAGCAGTCTTTGCTGTTCTGCAGTTTCTGCCCGTGATACCCAGGCAAACGAGGTCTGGAGTGGACCTTCAGCAAACTCCAGCAGACCTGCAGCAGAGGGTCATGACAGTTAGAAGGAAAACTAACAAACAAAAAGGAATAGCAACAACATCAACAAAAAGGACTTCCACAAAGAAACCCCATCTGAAGGTCACCAACATCAAAGACCAAAGACCAAGGTAGATAAATCTACACAGATGAGGAAAAACCAGCACAAAAAGGCTGAAAATTCCAAAAACCAGAATGTCTCTTCACCTCCACGGGATCACAACTCTTCACCAACAAGGAAACAAAACTGGAAGAAAAATGAGTTTGATGAATTGACAGAAGTATGCTTCAGAAGGTAGGTAATAACAAACTCCTCTGAGGTACAGGAGTAAGTTCTAACACAATGCAAGAACGCTAAGAACCTTGTAAAAAGGGTTAGAGGAATTGCTAACTAGGATAACCAGTATAGAGAAGCACATAAATGACCTGATGGAGCTGAAAAACACAGCATGAGAACTTCGTGAAGCACACACAATTATCAATAGCTGAATCAATCAATGGGAAGAAAGGATATCAGAGACTGAAGACCAACTTAAGGAAATAAAGCGTGAAGACAAGATTAGAGAAAAAAGAATGAAAATGAAGGAAAAAGGCCTCCAAGAAATATGGGACTATGTGAAAAGACCAAACCTACATTTGATTAGTGAACCTGAAAGTGATAAGGAGAATGGAACCACATTGTAAAACACTCTTCAGAGTGTTTATCCAAGAGAACTTCCCAACCTAGGAAGACAGGCCAGCATTCAAATTCAGGAAATACAGAGAACACCAAAAAGATACTCCTTGAGAAGAGCAACCCCAAGACACATAATTGTCAGATTTACAAAGGTTGAAATGAAGGAAAAAATGTTAAGGGCAGCCAGAGAGGAAGGTTGGGTTTACCCACAAAGGGAAGCCCATCAGACTAACAGTGGATCTCTGCAGGAACTGTACAAGCCAGAAGAGAGTGAGGTCCAATATTCAACATTCTTAAAGAAAAGAATTTTCAACACAGAATTTCATCTCCAGCCAAACTAAGATTCATAAGCGAAGGAGAAATAAAATCCTTTACAGAGAAGCAAATGCTGAGAGATTTTGTCATGACCAGGCCTGCCTTACAAAAGCTCCTGAAGGAAGCACTAAATATGGAAAGGAAAAATGGGCACCAGTCACTGCAAAAACATACCAACTTGTAAAGACCATTGACACTAGGAAGAAACTGTATCAACTAATGGGCAAAATAACCAGCTAGCATTCATAATGACAGGATCAAATTCACACAAAATATTAACCTTAAATGTAAACGGGCTAAATACCCCAATTAAAAGACATAGACTGGCAAATTGGATAAAGAGTCAAGACCCATCAGTGTGCTGTATTCAAGAGACCATCTCACTTGCAAAGGCACACATAGGTTCAAAATAAAGGGATGGAGGAATATTTACCAAGCAAATGGAAAGAAAATAAAAGCAATGGTTGCAATCCTTGTCTCTGATAAAACAGACTTTAAATTAGCAAAGATAAAAAAAGGGAATTATATGATGGTAAAGGGATCAATACAAAAAGAAGAGATAACTATCCTAAATTTATATGCACCCAATACAGGATCACAAAGATTCATAAAGCAAGTGTATAGAGACTACAAAGAGACTTAGACTCCCACGCAATAATAGTGGGAGACTTTAACACCCCACTGTCAATATCAAACAGATCAATGACAAAGAAAATTAACAAGGATACTCAGGACTTGAACTCAGCTCTGCACTGAGTGAACCTAATAGACATCTATAGAACTCTCCACACCAAATCAACAGATTATATATTCTTCTCAGCACCTCATAGCACTTGTTCTAAAAGTGACCACATAATTGGAAGTAAAACACTCCTCAGCAAATGCAAAAGAACAGAAATCATAACAAACAGTCTCTCAGACCACAGTGTGACCAAATTAGAACTCAGGATTAAGAAACTCACTCAAAACCGCACCACTATGTGGAAACTGAACAACCTGCTCCTGAATTACTACTGTGTAAATAATGAAATGAAGGCAGAAATAAATAAGTTCTTTGAATCCAATGAGAATAAAGACACAATGTACCAGAATCTCTGGGACGCAGCTAAAGTAGTGTTTAGAGGGAAATTTATACAACTGAATGCCCTCAGGAGAAAGCAGGAAAGATCTAAAATCAACACCCTAACATCACAATTAAAAAAACTAGAGGACTAAGAGCAAACAAATTCAAAAGCTAGCAGAAGACAAGAAATAACTAAGATCAGAGCATAACAGAAGGAGATAGAGACACAGAAAACCCTTCAAAATATCAGTGAATCCAGGAGCTGGTTTTTTGAAAAGATCAGCAAAATAGATAGACTACTAGCCAGACTAATAAAGAAGAAAAGAGAGAAGAATCAGAGAGACACAGTAAAAAATGATAAAGGGGATATCACAACTGACCCCACAGAAATACGAACAAGCATCGGAGAATACTATAAACACCTCTATGCAAATAAACTAGGAAATCTAGAAGAAATGGATAAATCCCTAGATACATACACGCTCCCAAGACAAAACCAGGAAGAAGTCGAATCCCTGAATAGCCTGATAACAAGTTCTGAAATTGAGGTAGTAATTAATAGCTCACCAATCAAAAAAACAGCCTAGCACCAGACACATTCACAGCTGAATTCTACCAGAAGTACAAAGAGGAGCTGGTACCATTCTATCCGAAACTATTCCAAACAATAGAAAAAGAGGGATTCCTCCCTAACTCATTTTATGAGGCCAGCATCATCCTGATACCAAAACCTGGCAGAGACACAACAAGAAAAGAAACTTTCAGGCCGATATCCCTGATGAACACCAGTGCAAAAATCCTCAATAAAATACTGCCAAACCGAGTCCAGCAGCACATCAAAAAGCTTATCCACCACGATCAAGTCAGTTTCATCCTTGGTGTGCAAGGCTGGTTCAACATATGCAAATCAATAAACATAATCCATCACATAAACAGAACTAATGACAAAAACCACATGATTATCTCAATAGATGCTGAACAGGCCTTCAACACAATTCAACAACCCTTCGTGCTAAAAACTCTCAACGAACTAGGTATTGATAGAATGTATCTCAAAATAATAAGAGCTATTTATGACAAACCCACAGCCAATATTATACTGAATGGGCAAAAGCTGGAAGCATTCCCTTTGAAAACTGGCACAAGACAAAGATGACTTCATCACTCCTATTCAAAGTAGTATTGGAAGTTCTTGCCATGGCAATCAGGCAACAAAAAGAAATAAAGGATATTCAAATAGAAGAGAGGAAGTCAAATTGTCTCTGTTTGCAGATGACATATTTGTATACTTAGGAAACCCCACCATCTCAGCCCCAAATCTCCTTATCTGATAAACCACTTTAGCAAAGTCTCAGGATAAAAAAATCAATGGGCAAAACTCACAAGCATTCCTATACAACAATAATAGACAAACAGAGAGCCAAATAATGAGTGAACTCCCATTCACAATTGCTACAAAGAAAATAAAATACCTAGGAATATACCTTACAAGGGATGTGAAGGATCTCTTCAGGGGGAACTACAAACCACTGTTCAAGGAAATAAGAGAGGACACAAACAAATGGAAAAACATTCCATGCTCATGGATAGGAAGAATCAATATCGTAAAAATGACCATACTGCCCAAAGTAATTTATAGAGTCAATGCTATCCCCATTAAGCTACCATTGACTTTCTTCACAGAAAACCACAAGTAGGAGTTGCACAATGAGAACACATGGACACCCGGAGGGGAACATCACACACTGGGGTCTGTTGGCGGGTGGGAGGCTAGGGGTGGGATAGCATTAGGAGAAATACCTGATATAGATGACGGCTTGATGGGTGCAGCAAACCGCCATGGCACATGTATACCTATGTAACAAACCTGCATGTTCTGCATGTGTATCCCAGAACTTAAATTATAATTTTTAAAAAAAAAAGAAAAAAAAGTCAATTACTTTCTTGTCAACTGCAGTTATAGGATAGCAGAGTAGGTAGCAACGTTGATTTTTTTTTTTTTTTTTTTTTTTTTTTGAGACGGAGTCTCACTCTGTCACCCAGGCTGGAGTGCAGTGGCCAGATCTCAGCTCACTGCAAGCTCCGCCTCCCGGGTTTACACCATTCTCCCGCCTCAGCCTCCCGAGTACCTGGGACTACAGGCGCCCGCTACCTCGCCCGAGTAGTTTTTTGTATTTTTTTAGTAGAGACGGGGTTTCACCGTGTTAGCCAGGATGGTCTCGATCTCCTGACCTCGTGATCTGCCCGTCTCGGCCTCCCAAAGTGCTGGGATTACAGGCTTGAGCCACCGCGCCCAGCCAGCAATGTTGATTATTATGTGCTAACACAGCTATTTGGAGAATTTCTCCCTCACTATGAGGTTTTAAAGGACGTTTAGTAAATTAATAGGCTTAATTCAGTTAAGCAAATAGTAAATAATAATAACAACTTGTTACAAAGTTCTTTTGCATGGAAATACAGCTCTGCTCCAGGCCATCTTTGACCACTCCTGACAACAAACCCTGTACTCCTATCACCTGTCTTCTCATTCTGCTTTATCACCTTTGTGCCCACTCCTTCACTTGCCTTGGCCACATGTGCCCTCCTCCTTGATTCCCTCAGGCAGAGGGAGTTGCTACTTCCTCCAAGGTTCCATAGCATGTTACAAACTCTTGGTTAAATCTGTGTAATGATTATATCACCATCATCTCAGTAGTTCTGGCAAAACACACCTGAGCTATTTTTTCTCCCTTGTCTGTTTTATTAATTTCCTATACCCAGTTTAATTTTTCTTGCATTACTACATTCGGTCAATACTTGTTGACCGTCATGTCTAGATCTTCTGAGATCTGTGCTATCCTTTTCCCTAGGTTAGACCACACCTCTTACAGTGAATACACTCATAGCTTCCTCATTGCCCCCATTGTCAAAACTCTCCAGTCACTTTCCGGGAATCCACAAGTCCAGCCATCATTTTTTGAAAATGGACTGCTGTTATTTTCAATTTTTAAAACATTTAAGCTGGGCACAGTGGCTCACGTCTGCAATCCCAGCACTTTGGGAGTCTTAGGTGGGTGGATTACCTGAGGTCGGGATTTCGAGACCAGCCTGACCAACATGGAGAAACCTCATCTCTACTAAAAATACAGAATTAGCCAGGCCTGGTGGCACATGCCTGTAAGCCCAGCTACTCAGGCGGCTGAGGCAGGAGAATCACTTGAAACCAGGAGGCAGAGGTTGCAGAGAGCCAAGATTGCGCCATTGCACTCCAGCCTGGGCAACAAAAGCGAAATTCTGCCACAAAAAAATAAATAAATAAATAAATAAATAATATTTCCTTTTCTTTAAAGAGATGAAATTAGAATTCCTCAGAATAGCGTATAAGGCTATTTCTGATCTGACCCTGTCTTATTGTATTTAAGCCCCTATAACAGAATACCGTAAGTTGCCTGGCTTATAAGCAATATAAATTTATTTCTCAATGTTCTACAGGCTGGAAAATCCAACATCAAGTTGCCAGCCAATTCAGTGTCTGGTGAGTGCCTGTTTCCTAATTCATAGATGGTGCTTTCTAGCTGTGGACTCATATGGTGGAAGGAGAAAGGGGTCTCTTTGGAGCCTCTTTTACAGAGAAACTGATATGGCTTGGCTGTGTTCCCACCCAAAATCTCATCTTGAATTGTGATCCCCATAATCCCTATTTTCAAGGGAGGGACCAGGTAGAGATAATCAGATCATGGGGGCAGTTTCCCCCAAGCTGTCCTCATGACACTGAGTGAGTCTCACAGGATCTGATGGTTTCATAAGTGTCTGGCATTTCCCCTGCTTTTACTCACTCCAGCCTGCCACCCTGTGAAGGAGATGCCTGCTTCTCCTTTGACTTCTGCCACGATTGTAAGTGTCCTGAGGCCTCCCCAGACATGCTGAACTGTGAGTCAATCAAACCTCTTTCCTTTATACATTACCCAGTGCCCAGCAGTTCTTTATAGCAGCGTGGGAATGGACTAATACAGATACTAATCCTATTCATGAGAACTCTGTTCTCATGACCTAATAACCTCCTCCTCACAAAAGCTCCCCATACAAATACCATTACATCAGAGACTAGGTTTCCGCCTGTGAATTTTGGCAGACAAAAATATTCAGTCTATAATAGGTCTTGAAAAGTATCACTGCCAAACTCAGTTTTAATCCATCCCTTGAATACCCTATTACTCAAATTTATTCCATTTACTCTTGCCCATAAGCAAGTTCTACCTGGATGGATCTTTTTCCTTTTTCACACTTTTAAAATCCTGTCATTCTTCAAGACCTTCTACCCCACCCCTCCTCTTCATCTCCTTAATGCCTTTCTCTTCATCCACAATCAGAATTAAGCATTCCTCCTTCTGTGTGCTCCTAATTCTTTGCCACTTTCTCTTCTCAAATGTATTTTCCAGGCCTTGTATTACGCTACTTGATAAATAAAATTTAAAATGTCTACCGCCTGCTTCTTTCCAGTTAAGTCTTGTGTTCAATAAAGTTATTGTTAAAATACATTTATTGTGAGTAGGATCATTTATCATCCTAAAAGTTTTAAAAAGTAGACTTTGCAACAATTATAATAAACCAGAAAATTAAATATTTCAACACTAAATGTTTCAGATAAGAATTAGCATTTAATTTACACTGAGTTGCTCTTACACCAGGACAGAAAGCCCTCTTAGGAAGTGGGCTTTTCCTAAGACAGACTTCTAGTCCAGGAATACCCCTTATGGACAAATAAAGACAGAAATAGAGGCACACATATATACACATATACAAACACAAAATCTATATATATATTTATTTATATATATAATACATATACACATATATGTATATGTATACAGATCCAAGACACGTAAGTCATCGCCTCTGGAAAACCCACACCCACCTCGTGTCATACTTACCAATGAAATCCAACAAGAGCTAGGAGCATAGGAGAAGTCAACAAGGCGACTGTTAGGCAACCTCCCTGAATATATGGTTCTGACGATGGCCAAGGGGGTCTTAAAATTTTTCCCTCAGCTTGACTAAACGTTATACAGGTTTCTTCCTAACTGCATGTCCCTGACCTCCCTTTTAGAGCATGTACTTGAGAAAACTTGCTATTGTAAATTATTTCTCTGCTCCTTTGAGATAAAATCTCCCAGCCTCTTGCCAGTTTACAACCCAGAAAGGTCTTTCTGAAGGACCGGGCAGCCTTTCCTTTGAAATGTAATCATCAAGAAACATAGTATTCCTGTCTCCCAATCTCGATAAAAGGGTAGAAACCTAACTTCAATAAGCACCAATTAGCAAAGGGCCTAATACATGGACCAACCTCTCTGGTAGTATCCTCCAGTGCTTTTTCACTGGCTCACCCCAGCACTTAGAAACTCTCAGAACTTTTGTTTCAGTGGAGTTCAGTTCAATCTCTTTCCTCTTAAAAATCTTGAACCCTATTGTAATAGTCTTAAACAAAGTCCTCCTTGCTTGTTTCACTTGTCCAGTGCAATTTTTCCTTGACATGACAAGCTGAGCAAGCCAGTGCACTGCTGCTGACCAGTTAAGTGAGAAGAGTTTTAATGTGTCATCCTGTGCTATGCTTTGATGAGAGTTAAACTGGAATGACAGGTTGTTAATGTTCATTCCCTCTATGATCCTATGACCATATGCAAAGGATAAATGGGAAAAAAGGAATCCTACCTTATTGTTTCTGGAGATTAAATTCAAATGAAAAAATAGTTTCAAAAATACAAATGGTAATTTTTGCTGAAGGAATTAGTTGTATTCCACTTCTCTCCTCGAATTTTTCATAGAATCTGTCTATAAATATAACTATCTCTTTCTTACACTAATGCTGTAATAATTGATTATATCTGAATGCTGTTGAAAGCATGTTTGATTTGCTTTTAACTGGGTTTTACAGTTTAGGGGAAGAGAATGACACCATTAATTTACAAGACAGCATAGTTGTGTGATTTTCCATATTTCCTAAATTGTATTTCCCCAAACAGTAAATTAGGATACTCTGGCCCATTTTCTTCCAATGTCTATAGCATCAAACAAAGAGCAAATAGTAAGTTATCAGACCAGGCATGTTCATACTAATCCTCAGCAATTTGGAAGAGTTCAGGGATAAAACCAACAAACAAGATAGAGACAAAATAAATTCAAAATAATATTCAAGCATTACCAAATACGTGTTCTGTGAATCATTTTATGAAACATCTTTAACACGTATATACTCTCCTCTTTTAAATCACTCTTTGAATAGCTCTCCCTTCAGGATAATTTATCTAGAAAGCCCTATATAGAGAGGTGGCAATTTGTGATTTATTGCTTATGATGCAAAGAAGGTAAAACAGAAAAGGTGTCATTCCAGGTTTGAAAAGCGATCCACAAAACATTTCTAACATTCTCATATGAATTGCATATTTAAATAGGGCTACAAAAGGAATTCTGGATTGAATTTGGATTTTTAAAATTCTAATCATATTTCTTTTGATATTGAAATAAAGTTCTCATGGCATGCCTTTTATCTTCTCGTAGTTAAATGCTAAGGACATGTGCCCAATTCATGTAAGTGCAATTTTGAAAATTTGAAACAAAAAATTTTATTTACTGAAATATCAACAATGATTGTCTCTGAATGGTGAGATAATGAGAGATTCTTAATTTCCTTCTCCTTGCTAATTTTTCTTTCTAATCTTTCTATATTAAATATGGATAGATTTTGCAATAAAAATTTCAACATACTCAAATAAGTTGGCAGAAGACTATTTATAAAAAAATTTATGAACAGCTTCTAAAAATTCCTCATAGGACTCTTATAAATTATCAGCTTCCATTCATTATTTAACATATGAATTATCTTCATGAAGTTATTTTTTACAGTAGATTTACAAAGTCACGTTATTTTCTACAAAAAACAAAGTATAGCAGTTTTTTGAGACATGGTATTCAGATAGTAATTGTACCTTGTGCTGCGCAAAATAAAGGTGATTTTCAAGATACAAACTACTGAATCAAAAATGCCTTAAAATCCCTTAGTGGTTTACCACTATGCCCAGGAAGAAATTAAACATTTCTTATATTAGCCTGCAGATTGTGGGCATTGTAATAATGATAATAAAAATAGATGCTAACATTCATTGAATACTTTGTTTCATATGTTATGCTAAAGGTTTCACAAGAATTAATTTCCTTAATTTTGAAAATTACCCTGCAGTAGATATTATCCTTTTGCAGATACAGAGTCTTACAAGGTACTCCCACATCATTTGTCTGACATGGTGAGATTAATGGAGTTCAATAACAGTTTCTATACTCTCTGCGATTTGGCCAACTCTGGACCATGATTACAAACAAAAAAACAAAGGGCAGGCTATTAGAAAAATTTTTCTTATGAAAAAGGACACACTGCCAACGGATGCATTTGCTACTTTCAAAATATTATGCTTACAAGTCACAATGTGATGAAAATAGTGCTAACAGACTATTGACCTTGCCAATTTGTTAATAGAAATACATGTTTCATAGTTCACAAATCATTGTCATATGCATAAAAGCATTTACTCCTCAAACCAATGGCAGGAGACAGGAATTATTCTGTAGATTAGAAAACTATAATTTACAGATTTTACAGATTAAATGATATTCAAGTGGTAATACAACAGAAAAGCAGGAGAGCTGACACACTCAAATCCATCTTCTGACTGACTGACTTCCATTGGTACTCTCTACTGTTTTAATACTAATATTTCTCTCTAATTCACCATATTATTATCAGTCACCAAGGAACAAAAGCATTCCAGTTTGTGAAAGAAGTAATAGTGCTCATTAGATTGCTCTACTTGTCAAAAGTGAGCCAATGACATCCAGTTAAAATCTCATTCAAGCCAAGGTTGCCTCCCCCACTTTCCCATCTATCCCAGTCCCCACAGGGCTTGGAAAGCTAGAGAAGTCACAGAAATGCCCAGTGGACAAGGCAGAGGCTACATTGCCCAGGACAGCTCCTCCTCAAATGCTGAGCCAAACACAGCACTCATGATGGGGAAATTTAATTACCTTTCTATGTTATGCATATTCTAAAAATGAAAACTGTGATATCTTCAGGCTAAAATTCCAATGATGCATTTCAATCACAAATTTTAGGTTTCCACTTTATCTATTGGACCTGAATATTCAATCTGAAACCAACCACCAAAGAAAGCCATTTGGGAAATAACTGGACAGCGATGAAGCAGGGAGTGAGGCTAGAGTGACATTTCAGCAGCTCACTCACAGCAATCTTTCCATAAGGGCTTTTACTGCCTTAGGTCAGGCCTGCTCCAAATTCAGGTCACCAGAGCCTCCTAAGTGCCAGCTGGACTGTGCTCTGAGCTTTCACACGTCACTTCCAAAACAGCTACAACAAAGTATGGTCAGAGAAAGACTTCATTCATTTTCTCCAGCAATGTGCAGTGTAAAGACTTCAGAGAATGTAAGCTGGTAGAAGATGAGAACGTAGAATAAATCAGCACATTCCATAAAGAATTTTAAAGGCACTATAAAAGGAAAGTCTCCCAGCTCCCTACTGGATCATGTAAGACCTTTCTTGATCTGGATCTTGTCTATTCTGCCCTCTTTCCTCTGTATTCTAGACTCCCACCCTCTAGCCAATGAATATTCTTTCCATTTCCACTTTCTTTCTTGTCTCCTACTTTACAACTGTACAACTTCTGCAGTGAAAATACATCTTATGAGATGGCTTTCTTATGGAGCTCTTGTTTATGGAGCTGCCATTTTCCATCTCATGCAGAGAAAATTCCCAATCTTCCTTTCTGTCTTCATTTTTCCCAAGGGTGACCTTATCTTACAGTACCTGTCACATGAAATCATCATCAGTTTATGTATTTGTAAGCATTCCACTAAATGATAAGTTCAACTGAATGATAAGTTTCCCACTTGTGTCATTGTCATCTTCATGATTCAAGGCTTAGGAAAGTGCCTGGCACAGAATGGAGCTGGTTGAAATGGAACAATGCATAGATAAATCATGTGCACACAATACCATGTATCATTTGGTGGTTAGAAGACGAGCTCTTGAAATGGAGAGATGCCGCAACAGACTGAAGGGAGAAGCCAGGGTATTTCTTCCCCTCCTTCTGCCTGGGGCACGTTTATGCCTCCTACATGGTTCCAATTCCCACCAGAGAAGTCCATCCTACTCCCAGCCTCTTTTGGAGTGATCTTGGCCTTGGGGTACCAGGTAATAGTGTCCCCTCCTTTGTCACTCTAGCATAAGTAATAGTTGTTAATAATTTCTGGGATTACTTGAAATTTCTTATATAACTCAGCTCAACACATCACCAGTGCAGCAATTCCCTGCACTTACTCCTCTGCAGTTTCTAATTTCCTAATTAGATCCTGACTGGCCCAGTGATCTTCTTTATCCCTTTGTCTTCTTGTCTTTCATTTGATTGATTTAGAAAGTGCCTGATTAGCTTGCCTTATTTCACACATGCGTACATACATACTCTTTCACTCCAGGTGCTATCTCCTGTTTTAAAGAAACAGACACAGATTTCCGTGGTCTAGACCAAATAGATCATGCGGTTTGATGCTGAAGTGAATTTATTATCTCGTGTTTGTTCTCAACTGGGGGATATTTTTTCTCACTCCTGCTTCTAGGGGCAATGTGTGGGGATATTTATTTTTTATTGTTGCAAGAGAGACGGAGGTGTTACTGGCATCTAGTGAGCAGAGGCCAGGGTTGCTGCTAAACACCCTAGAGATGCATAAAATAGTCTTTCTATAAAAAAAAAGAATTATCCAGCCAAGAGTGTCAATAATACTGTTATTGAGAAACTGATCTAATGATATGAAACCCAACATTTTCACACTGCTGGATGCTCTCTGTAGCTTTTGACTACTACAGGTCACAGAAAGATTTCTTAATATCTAAAGCTGTTGATGGTGATCACATTGTTAAGGTCTTGCCCATAGTCATTAATTTCTTTACACAATTCTCATTAATTCATTTGGATAAACTTGAGTTTCACTACAGACTTATTTGTTGATATGCAAACAATTAAACTCCTGGGAAGAGAAGGAAGTAAATTAGATACCTTGAATCTTCAGGTAGGGATCTCCGTGCTAAATGATTTCTTTTTAAATCCTACTGCTTGATTTTCCCAGCCTGTGCACCAAATGTTATATTTTTCATTTTTTAATTATTATTATTATACTTTAAGTTCTAGGGTACATGTGCACAACGTGCAAGTCTGTTACATATGTATACCTGTGCCATGTTGGTGTGCTGTACCCATCAACTCATCATTTACATCAGGTATAACTCCCAATGCAATCCCTCCCCACTCCCCCCTCCCATAATAGGCCCCGGTGTGTGATGTTCCCCTTCCCAAGTCCAAGTGATCTCATTGTTCAATTCCCAACTATGAGTAAGAACATGCGGTGTTTGGTTTTCTGTTCTTGTGATAGTTTGCTGAGAATGATGGCTTCCAGCTGCATCCATGTCCCTACAAATGACACAAACTCATCATTTTTATGGCTGCATAGTATTCCATGGTGTATATGTGCCACATTTTCTTAATCCAGTCTGTCAC
>NW_012114488.1:21592822-21602584 GCF_000951035.1 Colobus angolensis palliatus
CTCTTTTTTTGTTGTGTCTCTGCCAGGCTTTGGTATCAGGATGATGTTGGCCTCATAAAATGAGTTAGGGAGGATTCCCCCTTTTTCTATTGATTGGAATAGTTTCAGAAGGAATGGTACCAGCTCCTCCTTGTACCTCTGGTAGTATTCGGCTGTGAATCCATCTGGTGCTGGACTTCTTTTTGGTTGGTAGGCTATTAATTATTGTCTCAATTTCAGAGCCTGCTATTGGTCTATTCAGGGATTCAGCTTCTTCCTGCTTTAGTCTTGGGAGAGTGTAAGTGTCCAGGAAATTATCCATTTCTTCTAGATTTTCTAGTTTATTTGTGTAGAGTTGTTTATAGTATTCTCTGATGGTAGTTTGTATTTCTATGGGGTTGGTGGTGATATACACTTTTTTACAAAATGCAGTCTGATTCTATTATGTTCTACAAGAATATCTATAACATTTTCCTTCACAAGCTGGAAGCTGGCTAGCTGGCCCTTGACTGCATTTTCTCTTCCCTGCTATGTTAAATCATCTGTGTTCATCTCCAGGATGATGTTGTAATAACTGGGGTCTTGAGGTTGGATCCTCCTCAATCGTCTACCTCAAGCTAGAAAGGCTTTAATGATCACTTTACTAATAAAGATATCACTTTCCTCATGGGCTAAATGGGGAAGTTGAGTTAGTTAAAAGCTCTTTTCCTGTCTTAAAAGTTAATACAATTATACACACGTATGTCTATGTTACATATACAGACGGATATGTATGTTACATATACATGTGTATGTTACATGTACACATGTATGTTACATGTATGCACAAGTGTATGTTACATGTACACGGGTATATGTATGTTATACGCATGTATATTACATATATACACATATATGTATATTACATGTATATTCAATACTTAAGTAACATTTTAATATATTGTCTCTTTTGGGAGTAATATTTGTACAAATACAAGAACAGTTTTTATCCACACCTAGTTCATTGAATAATCAAGCCCTAACAAAGAGAAAGATGGCATGGAACATTGTTGGACCCATGCTCCATCTTCCCAACCCTGTTAAAAGATGTATCAGGTTGTCTCTGAGAAGTGAGAAAGGATAAATTTGTCATAAAGCCCCAAATCACTGTTACTGTCTTTCTGATAACTTAGAGTGAAAATGGACTTTTGCCATGTTGCAGAGAATGAACTGCAAAAAAACACAGACTTCTGTAGTTACCCAGGGATTTCTTCTCTGTCCACTGAGAGGAAACAAAAAATATATATAAATCTAGTCCTATACCTAAAAGAATAGCCAGAAGAGGTATGGGTGACTATGCTTCCATACATATAAAAAAGAGGCTTTTTTTTTTTTTTTAAGATTAACTTTCCCTCAGAAGAAAAGTCTCAGAGAAACCTTTCTTTTACTGGCTGAAGCTTCTGAAAACAGCTGCTGACAGACTCCTTAGACTCCCTCAGCTACAGTCACATAGGGAACCACTTGCCTTGATGCTTCCTCCACCTCCGCTCCCTGCCTTCTGTGAGTCTTGTCTGTTTGGCCACTCCGGTAACAATCTCAATGGCTAAAGATTATATCTGAATTCTGCTCTTCTTTCAGCCTCCGCCACATTACCTGTTCTCCTTAAATGTTAAACCAAAAACTAGTTAAAGGTGGAACTCTAACCCTTTTTGAAAAGTTGTAGCAGATTTTATTCCCAAGATATTTTTGCTTCCTAATGAAACTTTCCTGCTCAGTGGTAGGGAGGAGTTAGAACCAGCATCTAAGCAATCAGAAATCCTGAGATGATTCAAAGAAAATAAAAGGGGGAAAAAAAGAGAGGAAAAGTGTTAAATCTTTTGTAGTAGGTCATTGAGATCATTTGGTCCCTGTTGCCTTAAAAAAGTCTAAGACACATTTTCCTCCCCAACTCTTCTTTCTTTTCCCTCTCCTCCTCCTTCACCATCCTACTCTATCTCTAAAGATGAAGGTTAATATTAAGCATCACATTAATGGTTGTCAAATCAATCATGATTTCCTCTGAGTTATGTTACACAGAAGCAACATGCTTTATCAGAAATCAAAGAAAGGACAGTGCCAAAAGTGGATGAGCTAATGTAAAATCACTTACATGGGCACTCTGGAGACGGAAACCCGTTTAATATTTAATGTAGTCATTAACCTAAGAATGAGAAGGAGAGGGTAATGGATGGTCTACTCCCTTTGCCTACGGGACAGGGTACTGAAGTGAGCTGTCCCTTCTGGGATCAGATTCACACATGTCTAAAATCCATAAAGTGGGTCACAGGTGAAGGGAATTGGAAAAGTCTCAAAATTCCCAGACGTATTGTTCTAAGAGGACAGTTGTGCTCAGTAGACATGCCTGAAGTTCACCACACCGCAGGAACCAGAAGCCACGTCAATTGGATTGCTCAATTAGTTTGTTATGGCAACAGACATGTTGTCCCCAACACATATGGTCAGACTGTAGCAAATAATCAATTATTGAAGGAACCATCTCCAAGAAGCATTAATCCATCAGGATATTGAAGGGTTTGTTTTTGTCTCTATTTAGATTTGGTTATCATAGAAGGAATTGTCTACTTTGACAGCTACCCAGAGTTGTCCCTGAGAGGCAGAATGTCAAAACCAATTTAGAATGAAAAGGGGGAAAAATACAGTCAAAGTCTATAATAGTGAAGGCCATCTGAGAAAGAACATTTTTTATACGTGATATTATGATGTTGTAGGGAACATTCTATTTATGCATCACAAATGCCAGCATATTCTCTATAAGCACTTTTAAACAACTTTATTCTAAGCAAACGATGCTGCTACAATCACTTTGCTTAAGCTGCAGCATTACTTCATGATATGCTACAGCACACACGAAATCCACATTTATTGTTTTATTTAATTGTATTTTTTATCACATGTTATCTTTTTTGGTGTAAATCTCCAGATGTCTCCAAGAATTCAGCCTCACCAAGGAAGTCAGTTATGATATTTTCATGTACATGAAACACCTCCATTTCTACCAACTCAGCAACTACTCATTTCTTTTGCTTTTTCACCACAAGTTTAAATCTAAGCTCTTTGACTCTAGGGAATTTTTGAAATATTCCTTCATGAAAATAAGTGATTTCTGAATCTAAGCAGAAGCTCCAGGTAGGCTGTATATCAAAGACTTGAGCAGTCAAAAACACCTCCACAAACAGTGCCAAGACTAGCTGGCCAGGTACAATAATTGTCCAGGTCCTTATACCTACAAAATATTTTTAAATTAGGGACCATCTTTCCATATAGTTTTTTGAATTAAATTTGTTCAAATAACATTTCACTTCATAAAAGTCAGTTTAGTTGAGAATACCAATTACAGCAATAAACAAGAATTATCATCTACTTTCAGTTGAAATCAGCAAGTAATTTTAAAGAAATAAAAAGTTTGGTGCTGGTTCATCTGTGTTATCTGAAAGAAGTAAGTTTATCAGAATTTCTAATTCCAAATAAAGACTTCAATTAAAAAATAAGATATCGTTAGTTGTATCAAAATTCCTCAGTAGAATTCACTCTTGCCTCACCTGAAAGCTTCTCTAGAGGAACATAAGAAATGATGCAGCAAGAAGGCTCCCATTTTCCAAACGTCCCCTTTAAAATATTTATTAATATAATTTTACCTACTTCACTTTCTCCTCTCTGAAAAACTCAGATCCCTGTTCAAGATAAGAAGTGAAAGGGCACCTAGAAGGAAGAAAAACTCACTCCATCCCATTCATTTCATTACCACAGGCTTTAAAATGTTTCATAGCCATTAACTTAGATTTTCCACTTCTAGGAACTTATGCGCAAAACATCATCAAACAATGCTCAAAGGTATATGTAAAAAGATGTTTATTACAGTAGTATTTACAGTGAAGAAAAACTTGAAGCCAAGTAAATACTCAATAACAAGTGTCTGCTTAAATGATATAATAGAGATATAATATTATGAGGCCAATAAAATACATAAAAAGAATATTTGACGTTGTATTACAGAAGCAATTCTCTGGGCCTAGGACATTCTTCAGACAGACTCCTCCCCATTTTTCCTCACTCAAAGCATTTGTGACCTGGCCACTTGATTCACACCACAGAGCTCCAGAAGGGATAAAGTGAAAAGCAGCAGTTACCTCAGACAGTGGTTGCAAAATGAGTTCTAGACCAAAATGACTGGAAGTCTACAATAAGAAGCAAATAGACCACAAGAGTCCTCCACTTTTCATGTTTATGTGACTACCTCTCTTTCTACCCTCCCTGATGATTTGCATTTTCTCTCTGGAGAGAGACTTTTGTGTTAAAGGTACCATCCTCAGCTATACTGAAGATATTATACTAAACATAGGTGGATTAAGGAAAGTGAGACATCAAACAGTGAGAAGCCCATACACCCTGTCAGATGAATGAAGGATTTCTCTCTAAGGAAAAGAACAAACCCAGGAGAAAAACCACACAAATTCCGATCATCTAGGAAACCACACAAAAAAAGTCTCATTTGGATCACTCATCTTACAGGAAAGTCTATCAGTGGGCAGCTCTACCCACATAATTGTACAAATCAGCTTCTCAGCACTATAACCTTAAAAATAAAGGGGTAGTCAAGATCATCAGCAATTTGGATAAACTTAAAGTTGAACAAGTTTTAAAAAACACATAAGGGCCAGGTGTGGTGGCTCATGCCTGTGATCCCAGCACTTTGGGAGGCCAAGGCAAGTGAATCACCTGAGGTCGGGAGTTCGAGACCAGCCTGACCAACATGGAGAAAGAAATCCCATCTCTACTAAAAATACAAAATTAGCCGGGTGTGGTGGTGCATCCCTGTAATCCCAGCTATTTGGGAGGCTGAGGCAGGAGAATCGCTTGAACATGGGAGGCAGAGGCTGCAGTGAGCCAAGATCATGCCATTGCACTCCAGAGCCTGGGCAACAAGAGCAAAACTCTATCTCAAAAAAAAAGGAAAATTCAAAGAAATAGGAGAAATTCCAAGGAAGAAAATAAAACTATTTTTAAAACTATAAGAATATCCTCAGAGAGATAATAGAAAATATTTCCTTTATAAAACAAAAACATAAGTATATCAAAGATAAACATTCAGAGAACACAAAAGAACTCTTAAAAATTAAAAATAAAACAATTTTTAAAAATGAATTATACAAAATAAAGATAAGGAAATCTCACAGAAGAAAGAACAAACATAACAAACTAGAGGATTAATTTAAGAAATCAAACATGCAATTAATAGGAGCTCAAGAAACAAAGATGAAAGAAAACTTAATAAAGAAAATAATCCAAAAAAATTAACTTTACTGAATTGAGTACTATGCCTATCAAATTCCCAGTATAATGGATGAAATGGGAAAACACTAAAATACATTTTCATAGAATTTCATAGCAATGGGGACAAAAAGAAACTTCAAAATACTTCCAAAGGGGAGTACAAGACAAGGATAGTGTTTCTCAATGGAAATTGTAGAAGCTAATAAGCAATAGAGCAATACCTTTAAAAATCTAATTTCTAAAATATCTTCCAATTTCAAATGTAATATATAATCTATCAAGTAGAAAAGGGGATAACAAAATATTTTCAAATAATCAATCTGAAAAATATACTTCCCCATGCATCCTTTCTAAGGAATCTCTTGGAGGAACTGCTCCAACAAAAGGAAAGAGCAAACTAATAAAAAATAAAACATGGGATGCAAGAATCAGGAGTTTCAACACAAGATAGAAGGTATGAGAGTCCCATATGATAAGAGGGACATTGTTACATGGCATGTGTGTTGCAAGCCTCGATAGAAACCAGTCCAAACTGGAACAAGAGTAAACAAGACTCTGACAGAATATTTCTTAGAAAAAACAGAAATGATCATCTGGATAATTGGTGGTATTTGTAGGGACGTTCAGTCTTACCATAGACTTTGAGGATGAAATGGTGCTACACAGAAAACCAAGCTGAGCATTTCTTATGTGGAAGGAAATTACTGACTCCTGGAAAAACAAAAATGTTGTGTAGGACAGTAAATATAACCCTAGTGTAATATGAGGCTCAGTTATTTAAAAAAAAAAAAGTTAACATTGCCATAATACAGTAATGAATTTATTATGTAATTCCATTGAGAATGAATTAATAAGAGTTGTGATACACCTACACAAGGGAGATGAGGGAGGGGAAGTGAATACCCATATGTGGTGAAAAGGAAGTGAGAAAGCTAAAGCTAAATCCTTATCTTCTGTAATAAGAAGCTAAACCAAAAATTCAAATGTAACAAAATAAGCATGTTGTCCTTGTAAATTATAGATTAAGGATACAGAAGAACAGGTGAGAAACTACTTTTACATTATATGTTTTATAGAACTATTTGGCCTTTAGGCTCTGTATATAAATAACTATAATGTAACTACAAATTTAATTCATTTTAAAAACAGTATATTTTTTCTTCAATTATTGGGAGACCATCTTATGAGATAACAAGCATATATTGAAAGACAAGTGCTATATCGTGCTAGGAATGCAAAGACCATAAATGCTGAGTGACCCATCTTTGCCCTTAATAGTTGTTTGAACTTGGGTACTTAGTCTAACCCTGCATGTGCCTTAGTTTCTGCATCAGAAAAGGAGGATTAGGCATGATAATATAAACAAATTACTTCAAGCTATAAAAATAACAGTAAGAAGACATGGAATCATAACAACTTCAATACAAGTAGATCCTTGTTCTTCTAAAATTATAAACCCAGTGAAGAAGGGCAGAGAAAGAGCCACTTAAATCCATAGGGATTCAGTGGTCCTCCATGTAAACAAGGCATCCAGCCAATGTCAGGTTCCAGTTTTAACAGACCTGGACCAGATACATTTCCAAGTTCTCTTCCAACTCTCTAAGCCTATGAATATACTATGAGAATACATCAGAGTAGATGTCAAAACAACCAGTTGCTTTAGACCAGCCATCCCCATCCTTTCTCGTATCAGGGACTGATTTTGTGAAAGACAATTTTTCCTTGGGGTGGTGGTGGTGGTTTTGAGATGATTCAAGTGTATTAGATTGCCTGTGCACTGTATTTCTAATGTTATTACATTGTAACATATAATGAATACTATACAACTCACCATAATGTAGAATCAGTGGGAGCCCTGAGCTTGTTTTCCTGCAACTAGATGGTCCCATCTGGGGTGATGGGAAACAGTGAAAGATGATCAGGCATTAGATTCTCATAAGAAGCATGCCACCTAGATCCCTTGCATGCACAGTTCACATTAGGGTTTGTACTCCAATGAGAATCTAATGCTGCCACTGATCTGACAGGAGGTGGAACTCAGGCGGTACTGTGAGTGATGGGGAGCAGCTGTAAATACACCTGAAGCTTTGCAGGTGCAGCCTGGTTCTTAACCAGTCCATGGCCTGGGGGGTGGGGACCCCTACTTTAGACAACTCATTGATTTTAAAAGTTATCAATTCTATTTTAGTAATATTGTTTACATCATTTTTATTTTAAAAATTATTTATTTTGAACTTACTTCTATGTAAAAGACACAAACTGTGCTAGACCCTCAGACAAATTTCAAGAAAGACATGGAGACTGCCCTTGAGAACTTTACTAAAAAGTAGAGTGTTTTAAAACTGTTTATGGACAACATTAATAAGTATGAGAGCTACCCTGTAATCATTTTGAAAATAACCTGGATTCTTAAATATTGATAACCAGGAGGTGAGAGGAATGGTTAAAAGAATTGTTGATGTCTTGACTATAAAAGAGTCTTAAATAAAGCTAATCCCAAATCACTGAAATAGCTGTCACGTGGGAGAAAAAGTAAACACATTTCGCATGTGTGGTAGAGCACCAAACAAGGAGCAGTGGGCTGGCAGTGGGAGATGGGGAGAACACAGGAGAGGAACTTGGCTCATAATAAGAAAGAATGTATACATACAAAATTGGCTGCCCTGTTAAGAAATGAAAACCAATTTACTGAAAGCATTAAATAGAAGCCAAAGAACATTTTCCAAAATGTTACAGCGGGAATTCTTGCTTAGGCTGTGAAGTTGCAGACTTAATGAACTCAAAACTCCCCACCTTCTCTAGAATTCCATTTATGTTAGAGATCATAAGTACAGGCAAAGTTCAAAGAGAAGGAGAATTCCATCAAATGGTCAAGTCAACAAAAAAAAAAAACAATCATGCCAGTTATAGTCACACTATAAGGGAATAGAAAAGAGGAAAGGAATCAAACAAGCATACCAGCACACACTCAAACTGTTAGGATATTTCCTTTTACATCTAATTGTTTTAGGATCGTACCAATGCAGCCATATTAAATTATAATGTTAATAGCTTGTCTTTTTACCTCGAGTAAAATAGCCCAGAAAAGATGTGTTATCTAAAACTATTAGACTGGAATGCTAGTTAAAGATATTGAACTGTGGAAAGATGAGCCACCTACAGAATCAATAACAGCATTTTAGTTAGGACCTTGAGGGTGTTTGCCGGCCTTATTGACTGTGGCCAGTTCCATTCTGTTTAACCTATGACAGCTGATGAGACTAGACCCTGGGGTGGAATTACTACCCAATTCATCAGTGATGATTATTGAGCAGTTACCAGTGAGATCTTGGAAAAATCTTAATGCCAAGCTATTCAGATGAAGGAATTGGTAAATATAAATATATTTCTCTTACATTTTCTAAACTCCTGCTCTTTCCTGAGCAACTCTATAACATCTAACCCTAAAAATAGTCCACAAAGATGGGGAACATTAAATTGAAATTACTTTATAGCCCTAAAAACGGTCATTACATTTAGCCAATAAATTTGAAGAGCTGTTAAGTGGAGAGAACTTCATAATACAGATCTTTTTTTTTTCTTTTTTTTTTTTTTGAAACAGACTCTCGCTCTGTCCCCAGGCTGGAGTGCAGTGGCACAATCTCGGCTGCAAGCTCCGCCTCCCGGGTTCACTCCCTTCTCCTGTCTCAGCCTCCCGAGCAGCTGGGACTACAGGCGCCCGCCACTTGCGCCTGGTTATCTTTTGTATTTTTGGTAGAGACGGTGATTCACCGTGGTCTCCATACCCTGACCTTGTGATCCGCCCGCCTCGGCCTCTCAAAGTGCTGGGATTACAGGTGTGAGCCACCACGCCCCGCCAAAATACAGATCTTATCCAGTTATGATGTATAGTATGTATCCATAGGGAAAGTGACCTTAATCAACAGAAATACTTGTGAAATAACCATTTAAAAATGGATTTAGAATAGTAAAACTGGTAAATCATAGTATTAAATGAATGTTCAAGAAAGAATAACTTTTCATCTATAGTGAGAGTAGGTAATGGTAATATTAATGTGAAATATGCCACAGTTAATAGTAGTATACTTGAGGATGAAACCTGGATGAAATATCGGACTACAGTTGCTGTTAATGAGACTTGCATAATAGGATTGAACTCGTTTGGAATTGATGGTGCCTTTGATTGTTGTTAAGGCAGCCACAGTCTTCTGCGTGCCTAGCTTTCACAATATTTTAGCATCTTGATCAGTTCCTGGACCAAGGATCCTATGGGTAATTTATTTACAGCATGATCTATTTACTCACTGTTACAGGAAAAACATGGCAGTACCAAAACTTTTGCTTTGCAATAAACAGCATACTTAGGGGGACGGAGCTAGATGGACGAATAGGAACAGCTCCAGTCTCCAGCTCCCAGCGCGGGCGACACAGAAGATAGGTGATTTCTGCATTTTCTTTTTTTTTTTTTTTTTT
>NW_012114488.1:21603019-21604280 GCF_000951035.1 Colobus angolensis palliatus
TGGGATTACAGGCTTGAGCCACCGCGCCCGGCCGATTTCTGCATTTTCAACTGAGGTACTGGGTTTATCTCACTAGGGAGTGCCGGACAATCGGTGCTGGTCAGCTATTGCAGCCCGACCAGTGAGAGCTGAAGCAGGGCCAGGCATCGCCTCACCTGGGAAGCGCAAGGGGGAAGGGAATCCCTTTTCCTAGCCAGGGGAACTGAGACACACAACACCTGGAAAATCGGGTAACTCCCACCCCAATACTGCGCTTTAAGGAAACAGGCACACCAGGAGATTATATCCCACAACTGGCCCAAAGGGTCCCACGCCCACGGAGCCTCCCTCATTGCTAGCACAGCAGTCTGAGATGTAACTGCAAGGTGGCAGCCAGGCTGGGGGAGGGGCCCCCACCATTGCTGAGGCTTAAGCAGGTAAACAAAGCCTCGGGGAAGCTCCAACTGGGTGGAGCCCACCACAGTTCAAGGAGGCCTGCCAGTCTCTGTAGACTCCACCTCTGAGGACAGGGCACAGCTAAACAACAACAACAACAACAAAAGCAGCAGAAACCTCTGCAGACGCAAATGACTCTGTCTGACAGCTTTGAAGAGAGCAGTGAATCTCCCAACACGGAGGTTGAGATCTGAGAAGGGACAGACTGCCTGCTCAAGTGGGCCCCTGACCCCTGAGTAGCCTAACTGGGAGACATCCTCCACTAGGGGCAGACCGACACCCCACACCTCATACGGTGGAGTACACCCCTGAGAGGAAGCTTCCAAAGCAAGAATCAGACAGGTACACTCGCTGTTCAGCAGTATTCTATCTTCTGCAGTCTCTGCTGCTGACACCCAGGCAAACAGGGTCTGGAGTGGACCTCAAGCAAACTCCAACAGACCTACAGCTAAGGGTCCTGACTGTTAAAAGGAAAACTAACAAACAGGAAGGACACCCACACCAAAACCCCATCAGTACGTCACCATCATCAACAACCAGAGGCAGATAAAACCACAAAGATGGGGAAAAAGCGGGGCACAAAAGCTGGAAATTCAAAAAATAAGAGTGCATCTCCCCCTCCAAAGGAAGGCAGCTCATCACCAGCAACGGATCAAAGCTGGACGGAGAATGACTTTGATGAGATGAGAGAAGAAGTCTTCAGTCCATCAAACTTCTCAGAGCTAAAGGAGGACTTACGTACCCAGTGCAAAGAAACTAAAAATCTTGAAAAAAGAGTGGAAGAGTTGATAACCAGAATAATTAATGCAGAGAAGGCCATAAATGA
>NW_012114488.1:21609100-21633743 GCF_000951035.1 Colobus angolensis palliatus
CAGCACACCAACATGGCACAAGTATACATATGTAACAAACCTGCACGTTATGCACATGTACCCTAGAACTTAAAGTATAATAAAAAAATAAATAAATAAATAAAAATAAACAGCATACTTAGATAGAATAAGGTCTAAAATGACAGAAACTCTTTCATTTGCCCCTTTGCACTCACTGTACTTACAAGTATCACCAAAGTTACCTTAAACTCAACAGACCACAAAGAGTTCTTTTTTAGAAACTTTGTTTCTCACAAAATTTAAAGAATCTTATTTATCAAAAGAATTAAATTAGCACTTGGTTAATAAGCTACTCGTTTCTTTTTCTTTATGTAAAGAAGATGTAGCAAGATTTTTATTGTCTTTGAAGAAAACGTATTCGACTCTCCCTGCCTGCTTTCATCATTGAACTAGAAATAAGCATGTAATTTTTAATAATTTTCTCTATTTATATGTGAACATATAAATGGTTCTTTTATTGATAATTTGACTATAATGATATCATTTGATTACCAACTGGTTTCTTTGGCAGTATTATAATTATTTTTCTAGCTCAAAAAATTTGTTTTGTCAAAGACAGAAATTATCCAAATAAGCCCCAAAAAATCTAAACTCTGAATTTTAAAAAGCTATGGGGAAAAAGCTCTTATTTATATTCTTTTAAACATTTATATTTGTAATATCAAGTAAAGCATAGAGTAGAACTATAGTAAGTGATAGAAATAAAGTAAAAATGGATATCTGAGCTAATGGATTTTTCATAACATTCAGGAATCTGAAGTTACAGACAACTTCAGCATTTTACAAGTTGAAGCTACTTTTAATATTGCTCAGTCTCTAGTCTTTTGTTATGGGCTCATTTTTCTCACTCTGGAAAAACAAACCATCATTGTAGAAAAACTGCAGGAGCCAAAATCTTAATAATTATAGTGTAAGTACACACACTAGCCTCTCAAAGATGACAAGCGCTATTTGTGGTAGTTGCTCAGTGACGGTAAACAAGAAAGAGCATCTGACAATCTTACAGTTTGAAGTTTACATCACAGGTTGAAAGCATATATAATCAAGAGAAAAGCACGTGGATTCAATAGTTCTCACAAAAGAAAGAAAAATGTTTTTTGTATCGTGAAAAGAATCCTTTTTTTGAAACTGCTGTTAAACAGTTTTTCCCAGATACTTTCTTGTTTTATGGCTTATTCCTTTTCAAAAATAAAACCTAACGAAGAAGAAAAACAGTTTAGACACAAAGATGACATTTACCTTATATTAAAACGCTCTTTTCACTGAGATTGCAGACAGCTTTCATAGTATTTGAATCAATATGAAAACTAAATCAAACGTTTCTGAGTTGAAGTCAAAAGATTCAGTTTAGTGATACAAATAAAACAATGAACTCAAACTCTATCGAAGTATTCACTAACAGAAACATGTCCCATTCCATTATATGGTTTATGTATAATTTGCACCATTGAGTACATGACCAAACAACTTTCATTTTTCCTTTATCTAAGTAATCCACAAGACATGAAAAATAAAAATGAGATTATCTGGTCATTGTTCAAACTTTTCAAATAGATAAGAAAATTTGCAATCCTAAACCAGGGAGGGAAGCTCTGCGAGAGAAAGAATTTCTCCTGCGAGGCAGTGGAGAAGTTTGTTGTTTTTGTTTTTTATCTATCCTGCAAAGGGCATATAAAATAAAGGGTTGGGAGCTTTTTTTTTTTACCACCTAGTAAAGGAATCATGAGTCACTGCAGAAAGCTAGATTCTTACAGAATCAGAATGACCGTGTGTCCTTGCATTAAATGAGGTTGAAAAGTCTTGAACATTGGAAATAAACAGAAAATATTATCTTTATTCACACAAAGCTGTGATTCATCTATATCTAAATAGTTGTGTTAGTTCTTAATGCCGCTGTGAAAAAAAGTACATGGTGAAAGTAGAGACTACCTACCAGAAAGAAGAGAAGCGAGGCAGAGAATGAAAAACAGAAAGTGGGGTTAAATCATGGGGGAGATGAAAAAATGAGAATTTTGCTCACCCTCATGTCTGTAGAACTTTCTGAAAATGCAACGTTTCTGTCCCATCAGCCACAGATGCTCAGAGATTTATGGTTTCTTTTCTTCGTTCCCTCTCAAGGAAAAGTGAGATTTAGATGATCTAAGGATCATCAGGTGTCTCTAGTTACACACGAAGACACCAATCTTTCCCTGGCCCTGCCTCCATTCTCCCATCAGCTTTTCTTCCTTCAGTTTGATTGCTGGTTTTCTTAGGTCTTGCTCTTCATTCTCCTTTCTTCTGAAGTTAGTGCTCTCTGGACAAACTCTTCAATATCTATAGCTTCCAGTGGCATCCATTTAGAAATACTAACCACTCCCAGATCTGCATCTGCTTCTCACAAGCCACTTCTGAGTTCCCAACCAATACCTGCAACTGCCTACTACACATCTCAACCTGAGAATGCAAGTCAAGCACATCAAATCCAACAAATATAAAACTAAGATCATAAATTTTCCTCCCCAGTCAGCTCCTTTTTCTGTATTCTCTATTTTAAATGGTTGTAGCACCATCCACCAAATCTCCAGTGAGTACCTCTGTATCACTCACATCTAATCAGAAATAATAATACATGGCAGACATTCTTCTAAATATTTTCCACACATTTGCATTTAATCCTCACAGCAACCCAATGAGGTAGGTTCTGTTATTACCCCCATTTGACAGGTTAAGATACTGAAAACCAGAGAGGTTAAGCAACTTGCCCAAGGTCACCTACTAACAAGTGGCAGAATCAGTTTTTAAACCTAGCCTGTCTGACTCTATTATATGACATCTTTATAAAGCTTATCAGTTCTAACTCTGAAATATCTCTTGATTCCTTCTTCCATTCCCTCATCACCATTATTATATCTTAGTTAAATATGTGTCACTTCCTATCCAGACTACTGCAGGAATTTTCTAAATGGTTTATTTGCCTCAAATTTACCTCAAACCCATTTGTCTCACTACACCTTCTAAAATGGGCATCTGAAAGCATTACTCCCTTGCTCTAAAACTATCAATAATTCCTCTTAACCTGTAACAGTGTTTCCAGCACATTTTAGTTTGGGTTTTGGTTTGCTTTGGAGAATTGCTTTTTGTTTTTGCAGAAATCAGAGCCATTACATATTAGGTTTCCAATTTACTAAATTTTTGCTGGTGCTTCACACCAGACACGTGGTATGTTTTTATCTCCTTACGCTCTTTCACCTGCCTTAAAAAGCCCTTCTCTCACTTGTGCTTGGCTAATTCCTAATTATCCTAAGTTTGGGGGACTGTACAAAAAAGTCTTCCCTGACCCCATAGGCTGGGTAGATGCCACTCCTCTGTTCTCCCATACATATCCATAGCACCTTCTCTGCTTGATTATCACAGTAGTTAAGAGAATGGACTGCAGAATTGGTCACACCGCGTTTGACTCCTGGCTGTATAACCTACCAGCTTTGTGGCACTAGGCACTCAAAAACTTTGCCACTATCATTACCACCCTCATCCCACTACACCAGATTTATCTCCTACTTTGTCTATCTTCCTTACCAGACTGTCAACCAAACTACAGGGACATCTTCTATATCTTGCCATCCCAGCTTTTAGCACAATGCCTAGCCCATAGGAGATGCTCAAATAATGTTTAAACTAAACTAAAAATAAAACACAGAGTCCTACTTTATATGCAGAATAATAAATACATTATTATATATGTAAATTTTGCTGTAAGTTATTGAAGTAATTTGTAAAAGTGTTTGAATAGATCCGTGCATGTCAGACATAAGAGACTGCAAAAAGATCATGGATTGGCTTCATCTCTTCCAGTCCCATTGGAGACAGTATATCAAACCCTCTTCCTTAGCTGATAATAGAATATGATACCTGAGTTAGTATATGTAGTAATTTCGGTGTTCTGTTTGATGGTTCATGAATAACCCAGAAAGAAGCAATCAGACTGAAGAATAAATTTAGAAATGACATAGAATAGTTTGACATTCCCATTGCAAGAGAACTGGTTGTCTTGACTTTTACTTTGTATTTTGTGTCATACTGTTCTTCTGCAACAGAGAATATAACCACCTCCCATTCAGGGCTATTTTTCTCTTATGTGTCATCTTTTTTGTAGTGAACCTCTCAGATGGGTTTGGTCATATATTAATATTATAATAGCAAACTGAGTTTGTATTTATCTTCCATATCAGTCAGTGATATGAGAGATTCAGAAATACAATTATATGGCAATGAATTATACTATATCCCATAATCACATTATTTTTACATAATTGGTTTAATTCAGTTTCAGAGAAAATGTTTTAAATTTATCAGTATAGGGCTTTTTATCACAATTCTTAATAATTGCATAATTTTTAATCAAATAATATTGGTTTGAATTTGATACAAATGTTCTAAATCCAATCCTGACAAGTAATTCTAACCATCCTGCCTGGGTCCAAAGTCCTAAAAGCAATCAGGCTTGAAAAAATTCTGTCAGCATGTCTGCTGAACTTTAGGAAGCTCTTTTTCTCTCTTACTTTAAGCACTATAGTTCGATTTTTCCAAATTATTTTGTTATGAAGGAAGGCTACCAGGTATCCAAAAATGAAAATGCTCCGTTTTCTCTTAGTATAATTGCACAGAGGATAGCAGAAGGCTGTAACCAAGCAGCCCTTGGCTCTTAGCAGCACAGGAACAAAAGGACCATTTTTAGGGTACCATCATCCAGGATGAATCATCCTCTATCATTTTGCACATTTGTGTTGTGTGTCCCCACAGAAGATATAAACTCCCAGGAAAGATACTGGTTGGCCCAGTTTGAGTCATGAGCCTTCTCTTTGACCAGGGAAAATCTCTCTCTCTCTCTCTCTCTCTTTCTCTCTCTCTTTCTCTCTCTCTCTTTCTTTCTCTCTCTCTCTCTTTCTCTCTCTTTCTGTTTGTGTGTGTGTGTGTGTGTGAAAGAGTGTGCATGTGTGTGTGTGTATCACACCACTCATGCCATAGAAATGGACCAAAAGGACTCAAGTTCAAAACTGTTTTCAGAGCTTTTGGAGAAAAGGTCTTCTCTCCACTGAGATCACCTAGCTGGTAGGATATAAACCAGGAGTTATTTGTGGCCATTTGCCTTTTGGCCATCTCTTGGGAAGAAGCTATCCTTCCTGAGAATGAAACCAAAACAAAGAGGCTGAGAGAGAAAGTTTCATTGTGAAAGTCTGAGAGTTGGATCTTTTTTCTCTCAAATAAAACAGTGATCTCTTCGGGCCTAAGCACCTGGCCTGTCCTGGAAAAGCCAGGGTTTTCTCAAGGAAAAAACTTTCAATCTCTCAGAAACATTGGCAAGTGAGATTTTACTCCAAAATTCTCTGTACAAAATATTTTGAGAACCTGTCATCAGCTAACACCTCAGTCACAAAAGAACCTCAGTGAGGCCCCACTTTAATAACCTGTTTCCTGATGAATCATGCACATATTAGCCTTGAAATATATACTGGCACCAAGTAGGTAATGGCAAATATTTATTTGATTAATATAATGCTTATCCCAAAGAATGAAAATTCAGCGAGGACTATAAATCAGAATGGCAGAGGTAGAAGAATGATATTTTAGGAAATGGGCAGGGGTGAAGGGTTGAACTTTTCAAAAAAAAAAAAAAAATTACACCATGAAGGTCACCACTATCAACTATGCCTACTAGGAAGTTTGCACAAGTTTCTTAATAAATGACCTACTAAAAATGCCCTAGAAAAATAGATTCTAAAAACACATGGGGTCCTAAATGATAAAAGAAAGGAGAAATAGAGAAGATATGTAGGAAGTGATTAAGCCCTTGACAAATGAAAATAACTTACGATAACCTTATGAAGTTTTTAAAAAATCTGAATAATAAAGGCAGAAAATACACTGGTGTAAAACGAAATGGCATTTTGGGGGATACTGTAAATCACTCTTGGCTGACATTGACACTTCATCTCAGCACGAAGTTCGTGTAGTGAGATATTGATGCCGAAGCCTCTGCACACACCACTCCTTCAAGGAAGATTATTGTGCTTAAGTTTTTATCTGTGATGTGTTTATTATTGGCCATGAGAGCTGAGGGCAGAAAAGGTTTTGAGACTTAGGATAAAACATTCCCATCTCCCTTGTGATGGTGTCGTACCTTTGGCAGCTGAATGCAAAGGAGGAAGACATTCCGCACTGAGAGAGCTGAGCGTAGCATCAGAACCCAGCGAGTGGCACGGGGGTTCCTTCTGCCTCCTTTATAGGACTCTGTCTTCTCTCCCTCCTTGGTTTCTTTGTTATTCTTTCCTCATCTCTTCTCCCACACTGCTTCAACAGCACAGACGTGTTGGAGACATATCCAAGGTTGCACAGGTGGTAAATAGAAGAGCCAGAATTCAAACCGAGGCTAATTCCAAAGTCTCTGCTCTTTCCACAAAGTATCAGCTCATGTCACAAATTCTGAAAAAAAGAATAGAAAAATATTAAGAAGCCATTACAACTGATGATGTTCTTCTCACACCAAAAATGGGGAAAACCAGCTTACATTAAAATACATATAATTGCATTTTTGTATTGCACACATGGAAACATCTTGGAAGAAAATATAATAAATGTTTAACAATTATTATCTCTGAATAACTGTAGGTGATTTGCATATGCTAATGATTTTCACATAAACATTCCTTACATTTATAAATTTATAAAAAGATATTGTATTCATTCATCTAACAAATATTTAGGCTCATGCCTGTAATCCTAGCACTTTGGGAGGCTGAGGCAGGTGGATTGCCTGAGCTCAGGAGTTCATGACCAGCCTGGGCAACACGGTGAAGCCCCATCTCTACTAAAATACAAAGAATTAGCCGGGCATGGTAGCAAGCGCCTATAGTCCTACTCAGGAGGCTGAGGCATGAAAATTGCTTGGGCCTGGGAGGCAGAGGTTGCAGTGAGCCATGATCACGCCACTGGACTCCAGCCTAGGTGACAGAGCAAGACTCTGTCTCAAAAAATATATATAATATTAAAAAGTACATAAATATACATATATGTATATATATACACACATATGTACATATACATATACACATATACATACATATGAATCATACATACATATGTATGATTCATCATACACATACATATACATACTAAAAAATATATACACATATATTTTTATGTGTATATATGTATATATGTATTTTTAATATGTGTATATATGTTTTTATATGTATATATGTATTTTGTGTGTGTGTGTGTGTGTGTGTGTATATACATAGTGAGTACCTAAGCTGGGCTAGGTGTCATTTGAGGTGCAATTATCACATAAACAGATTATCTTTCTGCCTTCTTAAAAGTTGACTTCTAGTGAGGGTAGAAGAGAAAGACACAGATAACAAATACGTAAGAAAATCATGTAATATCCAGGTGGTGATAAATTTTGTGCCAATATTATAAAATCTGTGAATTCTATTAGTTCAAGAATGCAGATTCTTTCTGTAAAAGTACACCAGACTGCCAAAATCCTATACTGTAATTACAAAGTAATTCAAGCATGTTAAATTCATTCATTCAATAATTTAACGATTATTTATCCATATATCTTAGATGTTGAGGGTATTAAAAGTAAAGACAAATAAAATAATTATTGCCCTGAAGATCACAGTCCAGTGAATAGCAAATTATGTAGGTGCAAAAACTGATAGTCTTCTACAAATATTATGGAGATGGATAATGCACGATCTTTGACAAAAAGATTCAAGCCATTTGCAAAACAGTTTACTGCTGCCGTAGCCCCACCCTCCAGCCCAGCCAAAAGCATAGAGTAGTGATAGTGACATTGCTGAGGAGACATGAATGCCGGAGGTACTGCGTGTGTGGATGACAAGAATGTGACATTGATAGTGGACTGTATATATGCTGCTCTATCACTTTCATTTCTTAGTAAAATTTCCTATGACTACAAACATTACTTCTGCAATCATAGAACAGTGCTCTTTTAAGGCTTATAGAGTAGAAAATTAGAAACTTAAGAAAATAAAAGTAACAACAAAATTACCCATAATTTTACCAACACAAGGCAATCATTGTTAATACTTAATTCTTTTTCTTCTGGATAAATGAAAAATATAAATGCTCTTGAAGGGAACATATGACCTGATTGTATGGAGTAGAATATAGACACACACAAGATGGTAGTTTTTGTGGAAATGTAATTGAATACGTTTTCAGAGACTTAATTGGGGTCCATTATGTTGGGGTCACTTTTTATCTATCCAGTTTGGTTTGAATAACTCTCAACATGTGATAGCAAAATTTTATTTCCAGTCATCTTCATTTTCTCAGTTTCCTCTTAACTAATATTTTTCTACTTGATCCAAAGGGATGCTTTTATTTGGTTTAAAGCAAAAGTGAAATGTTAGCCAATTTCTAAAAGTGTCTATCAAGAAGGTGACACCTTTAATGCTGACAGGTATAGAGTAATGACATGATTGACAAGAAGTGAGTGCTCATGGTACTGTGCATGAAGATGACAAGCAAGTGACAGAAGCAGCAGGCTGTGTGCTGACCAGCAGAGTGAGCTGGGGAGCCTCCAGCAACAAATATACCAGAAAGATCAGGATAAAATTGTCAAACATACAGAAAAAGGAATAGTTAGTCATAGATAGCAAGTAATGAATTGAACACAAGAGTTCCCCAATTTCTTCACCACAATATGCAAAGGAAATGACAACTTGGTTGTGTTTTGTTTTTGTTTTCTCTCTTTCCAGACCTATTCTTCTCTTTTTCTCTTCTCAATGTCATGGTTTTCCTGTGTTTGCTTTCATGTTTCTCTTCAGAGTCTGTGGACGCCTCTTACCAAGCTGTAGACATGCTCACATACCCTCCTCTCAAAGGCAAAGATCAAACCGGAGCAGAAATGAATAAGCTGAGTTCACAAGACACAGTCAGAACACTTGCTAGAAGACACAAAAGGAGGCTTGTTGTTCCCTGTCCTGCTTCTAGGTGAAAGGAAGTATAATAGTATAATTTACACAAATTGTGACCCCACTTCCAGGACACGTAAATTTTCAGTTTTCTGAGCCCAAACTGGGAATTTCTTTGATGGTCTTTGCCAAGTCCTGATGTACCTTCTGGAATGATCTGACTTAGCACATGTTGTCTATCATGAAGGCTTCTCCATTAAAAAATATTAATAATGTCTCTGTCAGCTTAAACTTTCTTAACAAGAACTGACTATAACAGAAGATATTAATCAGAGATGTTCTGCATTATGCTAACCACAACATATTAGAATGCAATTCCACTAAGAATGGGTCTAGTTAAAAAATTGTTCTGCTGCAGTGGGGCTGCTGAATTTAAGGTGACATGTTTTGTTTCTCCCAACAATGAGTGATACAGGTACTAAAAATGAATAGCAGTTACCTATAACTCTTGAGCAGAAATTGATGTGATCAAAAGCTGAATTTGTTCCTTGATGTTTAGGTCTCAAAGCTTTGCACTTACAACTATTTAAAGACGCTTCAGAAATTTATTGAAATTTCTAACAGAAAACAATACCTTCATATTGTCACGTTATAGAACTTAGCCCTTTCCCGCTTTTTCTCATTGAAATAATTATTTTTTATAATGCAGTTTTTAATAGCTTGAGTTTTCCTGGGACTACTATAATTGAGTTACATTAGAAGAGAGTACATATATTGATGGATGGTTAATTTCAAAGATTTAGAGATGCCTTTTAAACAATATATCCCAAGCTTACTAAAAAGATTGAATATATTTACCCAATAGTGTTTGTGTTGATTCATTCCTCTGGCCTAAGCATCATCCTCCTTTTGGTTCCATTTAGCATTCAAAATAATCTCAGTTTTATACATTGATCTACTTACTCCTTGTCAGATTAATATGCTTGTCATACTCCTTTTGTGGGACACTTAGTGCCAAAATGATGCAAAAGTAAAAGATACTCAATGGAAATCAGAGATTAAAATATTTACTCCCTTGCCCAGTGCTGTCCCTGGAAGCAAACTTCCAAGGATTTCTAACTGATGTTACTGAATGGCAAACATCACAAGTTTTAATTTAAATATAGTATTTTGTTGTGGAATTTGTTTATGCTATCGTAATTATTTTATTTGGCTAATGCCATAAGACATTAATTTACTAAAATAAAATAATCGATCTTCCCTATTTTTAAGTGGATTAGGTACATTTTAATCACATTTATATTATTTCTTTATGATTTGAGCACACTTCATTTTCTAGAAGAAGGCGTTTTCAATTTTCTGAGTGGATCGGTAGAAAAATATAGTTCAAAACCAGAATCTTACCATAAAGCCAGTCGTTCACGGGCATATCTGAATTGCATGTTACAGAATAGACTAATGGTAAAAGTAGGAAAACATATAAAGATACAACAAAAAGCTGAAATATTTTGTATTCAATGAAGGCAAAAGTATTTAGGAAAATAAAACTTTCACTAAAGGGCTAGCTTATGTGTGCTTTTGTAGTGTGGTGTATAAGGAGAAGCTTATAAAGGAACTATTGTTTCCATATCATGACAAAATGCTCATCTTTGCAGTTCTACTGACACTGATCTCAGCGAGCCTTTTATGACACCAAAAGAATAGTTTTCTGCTGTCATTAATACCTAATTGACCCAGCAGCTAACTCAGAAGAGACCTTTCCTTCCACGGTCACCGTCCCCTGCAGTGATTTGCACCCACTGACACCAGAGTGGCTAATTCACCTTCACGACCTGTCAGCTTCCACTCAGGTCACTTTAACTCTGCTTCCTTTGTGACACAAATCTGCTTTTAAAATGGTGGTAATCTAAGAAGTGGTCCTCTTGAGATTCAGTTGTAATTATATAATCTGTCACAGACCCGAAGGAATTATAAATACAGGTGGACACTGAGATTTCACCAGGGATAAGGCATTGGAAGCCTTTATGTCAAATAACTTCCTTGCTTCCCTCTTAGAAGAAATTCTGTATTTTTATTCATGGACAAAAGCATACCATGAGGGCGGCATTGTTATCAAAAGAGGGTGGGGGAGCTCTTAGCCATTAGCCAAACATAATTTTCCCAGTTATCCTCTCTGATCTTAGGTGCTGAAATCAAAAGCATACACTTTGGAGGAAATGGTAATTGGAGCACTAAGTGATTTGAATGATGATAATTGATGTGTCATTGCCCAATACAAGCAAAAGAGAATACACAAATAGAAATAATTCTGTCCTACTCTACACAGATTTCACATACATTAAGCAATGAAGCTACAATTACCCGTGATATTGGAGCTCCTAGCACCTCAATTACACATGGTTCCTTCATCAGCAATTCCAATTTTTACTTTAAGCTCACAGTTAACTTTCTCACAATTTTTAAAACGTAAGTTCTTTATGCCAGCAGATCTGTGTATGTAATTTGGTAAGGAAATAGTAATCTTGGCTTAAAGCCAATCACCACCTTATGCTGGCCTGAAACCAATCATGCTGAAAAAACTGATTCTCACCTTGTCTTACACAGTAACTACTGACATAAAGTATATTCATATACACATACCTGCACGCTCATCCATGGAGTGGCACAGCCCCCATGCAGGCATCAATCCATACATACAGATAGAGTGTTGATAGAATAGTGCCTCCCACAGCCAGGCCTTAATCGCAGATAGATATACACCTTCGTGGACACACATAGCCGCATATTGATACTTGCAGAGGTATTCATACATGTGCAACCACACCTGTCTTCATTCAATAGGACAAGAATAGCACTTCCCGAAATCTCTTTCATGGATCATTGTTCCCATGAAATATTTAAAGCCAAAGAAATGTCCAGTGGACACAATCCCCATGAGGTAATATACTAGGGAATACTGTGCAATAACCCCCACCTCTTAGAGTTTCTCAATGTGCATTAGCCAGCCCGTCATTAAAGCAACACGTTAAATAGTATCACTCCATATTTCCCATGTTTATTTATTCGTTTCTTCCACTCCTTCTATTCCTGAAACACTTTTGGATACATGAAAAATGCTAAATCGCACGTTTTACAGCCATTACGTACTAAGATGAATAAGTGGAGCAAAAGTAGAAAAAAGGAAAGGAATATATTCTAGCTATTCACAGAATGTGAAGTATGGACAGAATAGCTCAAGAAAACAAAGTATCATGAAAACAGTATGAAATCTGTTCAAAACACACATTTAAGTCAAGCAATTTTTAAAGTTATTTATTTTAAAAATCTTCTTCCTATAACTAGAAGCTCTGTGTCAAAAACTTTCTGAAAACAGTCAGTGACTAAGATTATTGCAAAGAACTTCAATTTCAATGTACATGAACTCCAGTATCAGACAGTGAAGGAAAAAAAGAAAACATGAAGAGTGGGAAGATATTTCTCTCTTCATAAAAGGAAGAAAGAAAGAAAACTTGCAGTGAAACTTCTGAGAGGTAGGTAGAGTTTCTTTGAAATGATGTATCAATTTTGTTTCCAGTTTCATGGCAAAAAATAAAATGAGTCTAAGAAAGTGTTTCCAGCAAAGCAGTAACCACAACCTTCTTAGTCATCCATATGCCTGACTTGTGTGGCTGAGGGATGAGTGTCATCAGAGTGAGACATGATCTAAGGACATTCACAGATACAGGTCATGCATACACCAGAAGATTTTAATAAGTAAGCAATTGAGAGAGAGAAAAGCCCAACATGTGTCTCTTTGAAACCATAAATGGAGAAAAGGGAAAGGACCAGAATTCATTAAGGACCAGTAAGGGTTGGAGAGAAGGTATCATACTATACAAAGGGTGCTGTTTTCATCAACCTCTTTCACAGTATTATTCAAAGGCATATTTTATTTTGATACATTTAAAAAGAGAGTTCTACTTTTTATTGCAAAAGCTAAAAATGTAAAAAATGAATAGTCAGGAATTCAGATTGAAACACATTTGTTATTAATCAGATGGCCCCAAGCATGAGGTGTCATCTGTGGTCCCACGCCCTTATCAGGAGGTTCAGCCCGTGCGGGTTAATTAGGCAAACTTGCACACATGCAGTAATAAAAAATATCACAGGGTGAAAAAAATGACCATAGTATTTTTGAGGCATTTATCCATTTTCTACTGATAAGGTCTTGATTATAATTCTTTGCACACACACTGAGCTTAGGGCCGTCCACCAAGAATATACTGAATGATGAGGTCAGATTATTCTATGCAGGCATGCTTCACATTGCAGATACAGCACTGAATCTTTCCAGCAACACAATATGTGGACTTTTCCCTTAGGCTATGAGTTTATCCTTCTATAAAAGAGCATAATGCCTGGCCATCTGAATAGCACACTTTGCTTCTTTGATTTTAATTAGTACTGTGCATTTACCTAAGTCTAGAGGTATCTCACATATAACATTGTTAGTGGCAAAGAGCAGGTCCGTATAATTTGTTGCCCAAACAGATACTTCTGAGAGTGAAAGAGAAACTAGTAAGATTCTTGGGCAATGGGTGTAAAATAAGATTTCCCCAGACAGTTGGGAATGTTTGGTGGCCTATAAAGAGGGGACTGGATCCCAGACCCTATTATTGTCTTGTACTTACAAATATAACATATGAAATTTCAGATCAAAAAAAGCCAGTTAAAATTTCTATTCTGGATAGTTCTGGCATTTCCCTCACTTTCTTTCTTTACCTGTTCCTTTACCTATTCCTATACTGTCTGGCTGTGATCTTATATCTAGACACTGTATTTCATCCAAGTGAATCTTCCAATATTTTACTGAGTTTTAGTTAAAATCTCCGTATAGTCAATTTAAAGTTTAAAAAGAGCATGATAAAAAATTCTAGTAATAAACATGTTTTCAAAAGATGTCATAAGGTCAAAGAATGGCTTTTTTCTCTGCTTGGGCTTTTTAAAAAGGAGAAGCCATGATGTTCTGTTTTTAGAGCCATTTGGATTTCTATTCTAAAAATAAAAAATAAAAGACAGCACATTGAGAACACGTAAAAAATGAAAGAAACATTCAGGAGATTTACACCAAAGAAACTAAACCCAGGCTGTGATCATCACAGGCTCTGTTGTAAGCCACAGCAGTGCAGGCAACAAACCCAAGGGACATGGAAGAAACATGAATATAGTCGGCACTGTGAGTTAATGATGTTATTTATTGGCTCTTGCGCAGGGGTCAGGTACTTGGGTTTAAGGTCATGGACTTCAGATAATTTGTTTTGAAAGTTCAATCCTAAGTCTGGGACAATTGCCTTTATTGTGTGATTTGGCATGTTCTAAAAATCTTCCCCACTGGAAAATACATCTGATTGAGTCTGTCATGGAACCTGACAATCTGGTATTATAGTACTATGTTCCCTAGGCAATCCTGAACCTGGTCCTACGTTCCCTGACATCTTCTATGACGGTGGTTACTGCTTGTCTGGGTCACAGACCTCTTCTGAGAATCTGATAAAAGAAATAGATCCTCCCCATAACCCCACCACCAAAAAAATGCATAGGTGACATTCACAGAATATTGTGAATACTTTTAGATTTTGGGGAATTTCCTCACTGTTCATCAATTTTACCCACAGGCAAGTTAAAACTGCTGCTCTTTTAGGACGTCAGAAGAAACGTGTGTTTTTCTAATGGTCTGAGATATTTTGCCAACTGAGGGCAACATGTTCACAAACTAATTCTTTTAAGGTAATATATGTTAAACTATTATAGTATATTTTTGCCTGATAATTAGTAGAATCTTCAAGAATTAAGACACATGGCTAAAAATGTGAACAGTAATAAAACTAAGAAAGTCTACATTTATAGATAATTCATATCTTTTCTGTATTCAACTATGTTTAATTAAGTATCAACTATGTTTCAGATATTGTGCTATGCCCTGGGAATAAAACGAAGAATAAGTTAAAGACAATAATTCTAACACATCAGCTAATGCTTATGATAAAATGGTGAGGGTTTGCAGGGAGATAATTGACCAAAAACAATGATAAATATATATTAAGAACTTGCTAAATGCCAGGCTGCGTGATCCATCTATATTTACAGCCAAATGCAATAAATATTTTTTAATTAAAAATTATTTTACAATGCAGATACTCTAGCACAGACAGCCTGAGCAACTTGCCAAGGTCACTCAGTCGGAGAAGTGACAGAGGAAGAAAATGAGGCCAGGGCTGTATGACATAGAGACTCTAATTCTACTTTTGCATTATCTAGAATTGCTCTTTATAAACTAAATCTAGAAGGCGTGTGCATTGTGAATAGAAGAGGGAGATTTGGGCGAGGGAGTGATGGGGAAGACTAGTTACAGGCAGTTGTTGGAGATACTGAAGCCTTGAACCCAATCTTAACAAAGGTGGGCGGGAAAAGTGTATTTAAGAGATTGAACCTGGTGAGCAATTCGTCAAAAGAGGTCAAGGGTAAATAAAACTCAAGAGTGACTCACAGGTTTCTGACTTGATTGGCTTAGAAAATGAAGGTGTCTGAGATGATGAAATGCGAAAGAGAAGCAGCTTGGAGGAAGGGAAGAAATGTGACTATTATCCAGTCAAGATTCTTGAGTGGGGCCGGGCGCGGTGGCTCACGCCTGTAATCCCAGCACTTTGGGAGGCCGAGGCGGGCGGATCACGAGGTCAGGAGGTGGAGACCATCCTGGCTACCACAGTGACACCCCGTCTCTACTAAAAATACAAAAAAATTAGCCGGGCGTGGTGGCGGCGCCTGTAGTCCCAGCTACTCGGGAGGCTGAGGCAGGAGAATGGCGTGAACCCGGGAGGCAGAGCTTGCAGTGAGGCGAGATCGTGCCACTGCACTCCAGCCCGGGATACAGAGCGAGACTCCATCTTAAAAAAAAAAAAAAGATTCTTGAGTTGGCAGTGCATATAGCACACCTAGTAGACCACTGAATATATTGATCTAGGGTTCAAGAAAGGTTTTTAATTAGCATAGGACTTTTTAAAATGTGGTGCGGGGTATTCCCTGATACCCTTTTGAGAAACTCCTGAAGTCAAAACTATTTAAACAACATCACTAAGACGTGAACATATTTGCCTTTTTCATTGTGTCGGTATTTGCACTGATGATGTGAAAACAATGGTGGATAATACTACTGGTGCCTTAGCACATGTATAAGCAGTAGCACCTACTACGGGGAGCCTGGCAGCTTTCGAACACTTTAAGACTTTTCTGAGAAGACAGGCAATGATGTTTCAAATGTGATTGGTTGGCTTGTTTTGATGTTGTACAACAAAAGCTGTCAACATTCGGAAAATGTGCAACCCAAGAAATCAATATTTTTCCAAATAACTAATACATGATGTTATAATATCATGCCTGGTTAAAAGATCCTTTCAAAGTGCAAGATAGACCAGTGGATTTTAATGCAATAAAGTATGAGAAGTTATTTACTACAGTTTTGAATTCTACCTTGCAATTACTTTTTTTGAAACTATCTCATTGATAATTGGTATAGTATCAAAGAAGAATATTCATAGTTACATGAAAAGACTAATATACCTCTTTTACCAACTATACATCTGTGAGAGGCCAAATTGTCTTTATATACTTCAACCTAAACAGAATATCACAACAGATTGAATGTAGAGGCAGATGAGAATCTAGCTGTCTTCTATAAAGCCAGGCATAAGAGAGTTGCAAAAATGTACAACAGTGTCATTTTTGTCACTAATTTTTTTAGTTTGGGAACATAGTTATTTTTCATTAAAAAATTATTACTTATGTTAGTAGGTAATATTAATACTTTTACATTCATAAGTAATGGATCTATTACTTTAATGGATAAGTAGTGGGTCTTTTAAATTAATTAGTAAATGTTATAGAACCGTCTCAATTTCTGTACTTAATGCAATAAGTATCAATAGATATGACCACATAATTAAAAACTCTTGGTGTGTTCCCAATAGTTTCTAGAAGTGTAAAGAGTTACTAAGAAAAAAATATTTGAGAACCACTGAACTGGTATATTGAACTGGTATATGTAAGACTAATCAGAATACATATGGTAACTAAAGCCATTGACAAGAGAGGACATTATTTTAAGTAATCTTCAGTAAGAAGTTAATTAAAACTATTACTAACCTGTGAGTGGTAATAGTTAAAAGGATTTAAAAGAAAGGAATTGTAAAAGAGAGTTACTTGAAAGTCAGGGAAGATAGGAAAATCCTAAACATTTGAAACTAACTGAAGGGATAACTGAGGGACATCAATTTCACTATTTTCTCTACAGTCAAACTTGGTATTTAATAGATGTCTCTTCATGGTCAAAGTAGGAACAAGCAAAGACATGCACCTGAACAGCTTGATCCAAATGGCCACATTCCAGGCCAATTAAATACTTCTGAGTTTCTTAAATAAAATGTACAATAACCAATCAGAAAGACGGTGGCATTAATTAATTTGCTCTGACAACTCAAGCCAAGAAATAGACAATATGGAAATGGAACATTAGAAAATTTAATTGATAAAGAATTTGAAAATAACCTTTATAAGCAAAGGTAAGAGAACTTGGGTTATTTTCTAATGACAGTCTTCCAACGTTAAGAAGGACACACTGATTTGATTTTATTTGAAAACCTAATTAAAGGAAGCATGCTAAAATATTTAAAAGGACTCAGGCTAGTAGTTACAAAATTGTATTGACACACTGAAATATTATAAAGTTAATAACCCCCAAAGATGAAAAGGAGAATAACAAACCAGCATCTTAAATGTGAACATTTAAAGAACAAATGGTAATGCTTGTAGGTATCTTGGAGTCCTGTGGGTGTTGATCTGATTTTACGCTGTGGTTCTAGATTGGAATTTTTAGTCCAATCTCGTATTCAAGGGTAATGGCAAGTAAAACCCAGTAAAGCTAAGGGAAATGTTTTGTCCCATGAATCTTCTGGTTAAAAAAAAACACATTAATCTGTGCGATCAAAAGCAGTACTATAGGTCTTCAGTTGATTGAATGCTGGAAAAAAATAATATTTCTACTAAAGGCAGCAATCTTTAGGTCATTAAAGATGGAGTTTTGTTTTAAGGTGATTTTGTGTGTGCCTGTTTGTGAGAAACTATTTATGTTGTGTTTATCAAATTCATACACACACACAAACACACACACACACACACACACACATATATATATGTTCTTTCTTTCTTTTTATCCATTTGAACACACAGAACCTTAGGAATCCGTGAAGCGTCACTGCTTTCTCCCTTACCCACCAGACAATCCACGTTATCCACTCAAGATGCAAAATGGCCAGGAAGCAAACCCTCTGTGGGAGCAGGTCATTTCATACCATAATAGCTCAATGACACCCTCTAGTGGGTAGTCTCCATGCTGTAATTTTGAGAAGGAAAAAATTGCTCTTAGTTTCCTCTTTATCCTCAGTGAAAATAAATGGCATTTTGAGAATTTGCACATTTCATAAGAAAAACGTGATTTAATGATTGATGTGTTCTCACTGAAAGACTGAATTAAAAAACAGAAATTGAGTATCTAAGATGAACTTAGAATCATAAAAACTATACAAAAGCACACTGACCTCAGAATGGCAAAAGAAGACTCCTCCTCAGCTGTAATGCCCCACTGAGATTCCCGAGATGGTTTTGACAATACAACTTGACCACGATGACTAGAAGTACCCCTTCTGTGAGATACATTTAAAGTAAAAGCAAGGAAAAGTTTGTTATAAACACCACTAAATCAAAAAGGCTGCATAAGAAAGAGAAAGAATAAAAGAAAGGTATCTTTCCTTTGTCAATACATCTTTGCTGCAGCAAAAATTCCAGATGAGTTTTCTTTGGTCAGTAGATTAGAGAATACACCAACAAGCTAAAAAGAAATAAGGGTCTGTAAATAGTTCTATCTGAGATAGAGGATTGAAGGCCGTTTGTGAACACGTTCCTACACAATTTGCAACACGATCCGTGAGCAAATCCAATATTATGCCACCATTGTGGAAGTCAAAGAGTTAAGACCCAGAACTTAATTGTCTATAGTTGGGGCCATTGAAAACCTTAACGCAGAGATTTAGCAAAGCATTCTGGAGCAGCGCAGACCACACCCTCAGAATGAGATTTCTCTGGGGCACACCGTGCAGGCTCCCACAGGACCAGCTACAGACAAAGCTCTCAGCATGAATGAAGCATTATAGGCACCCCTTCCCAAGTAAAAACTGCAGATTAATATCAAAACCCACTGCATGTCTGTTCATTTTAAATGTCTGTTATCATTTCTACTTTTTTTAGTAAATATAGGTTCAGGCTTTCAAAATTTTTTTGTAAATTGGTCAACTTAATACAAATAGGTGTCTGAATTACAAAAACCGGATTTGACTCTTCAATATCAATTTTCAGGTTCCCAGGAAAGAAACAATTTTTGCATCTCTTTTGCTGAGTTTTATTTTAATCTAGATGTGTTTCATAACATATTTCATATTCCGGATTAGTCGGGAGAGGTTCTGTTAGTGCAGTTTAGCATGAGAGGCAGCTGGTCATTCCTGTTGAGTCAGAAGACTTGACTTAGAGGTTTGGATCCTAACTCTAAAAATGACAAGTTGTGTGACCTTGATGGAGTAAAAAAAAAATCATCCTAGAAGCTGTTTCCTTGGCTGAAAAATATAGGAGAAATAATCCATGACTGTTATACCTCAGAGTTTACTGAAGGATTTACAAGATCACTTACTTATGCAAAAGCACTAGGTATATAGTACCCAATTAGTAATTTTTTAAAATGTTTGATGAGTTTCTCCTTTTTCGTAGGTATCTTGAGTTTTATCTCATAGTTTTTTCTTTAAAAAATATTAAAGTGAAAGGGTTTTTTCCCCCAGTTATTATGATAAAATGAGAGTGAAGTTAGTTTAGTGCAGGCACCCAGAAACTGTTAAAAATGAGTGTGTCTCCTTGCTAGTCCTTGCCCATCCCCTCTTTCCCAAACACTGTTCTGTGTTCTTGTTGTTTTTTTTTCAGAGATAGGATGATGACACATTGGTTCATAACAGCAGCACATCTGCTGCATATTATTGTGAAGATGTCACTGGAAGCCCAAGAATCTATAGGAATTGTTCAAATCCTTTGAAATAAACCAGAAATCTTTCTTTGCCATTACTAAATAAAAATACATTCCAGTTAGACTCAGAACCATGAAATTGGATGTGACTTTATACTTGAAAACATTTTGCCGTCAAAAAAAATGTTAAGGAATGTACATATGTTGTTCTATTAGGAGTCTGTTGGTATCCACAGGGAAAACTTGTAACTTGGAAGAAAAGAAATACTCACTAGAAGACAAAGATGCACTTTCTGTGGTTGATTATTTTTTGTTATCGGTATTTGTTTCCTAGGGCTGCCAGAACAAACTACCACATGCTGGGTGGCACGAAATAACAGAAATGTATTCTCTCACACTCCTGGGGCTAGAAGTCTTAAATCGTGATGTCTACGGGATTGGTTTCTACTTGAAGCTTTCAGGGAGAATCTGTTCCATGTTTCTCTTACAGCTTCTGGTGGTTGCTGGCAATTCTTGACGTCCCTTGGCCTGTAGACCCATCACTCTAATTTCTGTCATCATCTTCATCTGGTATTCTCCTCTACATGTCTCTGTCCAAATTTCTCTTTTCTGATAAGAACGTCAGTCATTAGATTAAGGTCAACCCTAATCCAGTGTGGTCTCATCTTAATTTGATTGCATGTGTAAGAACCCTATTTCCCAATAAAGGCATGAGCAGGTGCCAGGGCTAAGAACATGAACATGTATTTTGAGGTGTGACAACTCAGCCCAAAATACCTGACCCCCAAAAGACTACATAGACCCCAAATTAAACTTATCCATTAATGGCAGTGGTCTTCTCAACTTAAAATGATATTTTAAAATTTTTTCCAGAAGTTAACTGAGACAACAGTTCATTTAATAAAGAATATTTCTTTTTAAAAAAGCATTGTAACGTGAACTAAATACTTCAGAAAGTTTAATAAATTAATATATATAGTTTATAAAACTGTGCCAGTCACAGTTTACAATGACATAAGAAAGAATTTTTTTAAATGCCATTCCCTTAATATGTTGACTTTTGATACATCGGTTTTACATAATGACACCTGCTTTTGAGTCACAATGCTCTACATCAGAGAGAGAATTTTAAAAATTAAAACCATAGTTACTAACCAGACTTCTAATTTTTGGCATTTGATTCAATTTCCTCTTCAGCAAAACTTTTCATAAGAGCTATACTAACAAGACTGATAAATTGTATACTTCACATTTTTTTTAGTTTTCCCTGGGATGGGTTGCTAACGCAAAACTGATAGGACATCAAAAAATTGAACAACTTGAAATCTAGATAATCAAGCTCCATGAAAATCCAAGCAAAACTGAGTAATGAAAAACGGATGGGTGATACTGTTTGGGTGTTTGTCCTTCCAAAATCTCATGTTGAAATTGGATCCCTAATGTTGGAGGTGGGGCCTAGTGGGTGGTGTTTGGGTCATGGAAGCAGATCCTTCATTAATAGATTAGTGTCCTCCTTGGGTATAGTGGGAGAGTGACTTTCACTCTATTAGTTGCTGCAAGAGCTAGTTGGTGAAAATAAAAGCCTGGCACCTCACCTCTCTCTCTTGCTTCCTCTTTTGCCACGTGATCTTCACACACCCTGGCTCCCCTTTGCTTTCCCCCTTGAGTGGAAGAAGCCTGAGGCCCTCATCAGAAGCTGAGCAGATGTCAGCACCATGCTTCATATATAGCCTGCAGAACTGTGAGCCACATAAACCACTTTTCTTTATAAATTACTCAGCCTCAGATATTTCTTTATAGCACCACTAAATGAACTGAAACAGTGGGATCCCACTTAGAGCTGAGTTCAAATCCCTGTTCATTCTTTCATTAACTATATAACATTGAGCAATTTGTTTAATCTATTTTAATCCCTATATCCTTATATCATTTTAATCCCTATTGTGGCGATATTAAAGAAAAAGCAAATATAAAGCAATGGGCACGAATTAGGTGCCTAGTTAGTGCTTTCTCCTGATTCCAAGTGTTAATCATTCCAAGCCTTTTTGTGGTTGTCTCAGTTAATAAGAATCTTAGTGTCTATCAGCTCAGACCTTAAATGAATATTGTCTATAAAGCAAAAGAATACACAGTGCAATTCTGATTCCAAAAAGCACACTTTTAATCTAGTCAGCATAGTTGAATAAATGGATTTTATTGCAAAAAATAAAAACATTACATTAACTGTGTGTAAAAACAGGGTAGCAAAGTGATAATACCTACCCATAACCAGAAGAGTGAGAGTCACAGAATCAACCTGTGAACTCCATGTAGCAAAATGAACAAGATGTTCATGAAAGAATTATGCTGACTAATAAATACAGTCTCTCAGGTTGGTCTTTTCCTTGCTTATGTCAGAAATAAGGTGTGCAGATGCCTCATGTGTATTCTCTATTTCACTTTTCCCTCCGTCAAACTTCCTGAAGCAATAATACAGCTAACTGTACCTTCCTCAGTGGTCCTTTTATCTCATCACTGCAGTTATCCTTTCTGTCAAATTACAAATAATGTTCACAAATTTTAACCCACCAGCCAGAATGGCCCCAATTCTAACCCAACTCAGAATCTAGCCTGAGTAGTAACCCTTCTTAGAACTCTTCCATTTTTATCTCTGGGATATTTTTGCATCTCATGCTCTATAACTATTAGCATAGTTTTTGAAATGGATTTTATTATAAAGAATAAAAGTTTTACAATAACATTGCACAAAACCAGACTGCCAAAGTGGTAATTCATCACCATAAGCAGCAGAGTAAAAACAAAACAAAACAAAATCCCAGAAAATTGCATGTCTCCCTTCAAGATCTGCTTACAACTCTCTTCCACAGAGGTTTTCTAGACACTCTCTGACTGGCTGTGTTCCCAGACGTGCCCTCACTTCTCGTGAAGCCTCCCTCCCCTGCGGTACTTAGCACTTATTCCAGCTATGACTGTGGTTGGTGGGATGTGTGCTTACATTTGTCCATTCTTTGCAGGTGCTTTTCTGTGCTATGTTTATGGACTTTTCTGTACTATCCCTCATTAAAAGGGAGTGTGTGTGTGTGTGTGTGTGTGTGTGTGTGTGTGTCTGCACATGTGTGCATGACTTTTCTGTTCTGCCATTTTCTAAACACATAGTAACTGCAGATTCTGAGAGGACCTGTGGATCAAGAATGCTTCTCTTGTACTGGTTATTGATGTGCCCAGATAAATATTGGATACCTTCCCTAAAAGAGGCTTATAATCTAATGTGGTTAAACATATTTTAAACAGTACATAGCAGTCAACAGTCATTATATTTCAGTTGTAAGTAGCATGCTTATTTGATCTGAAACAAATATCTATAAAGTAACCTCTGTAAGTGAAAGAACAAAGGAACATAATATTCTCCCATTTTGTAGTTTTAAAAGCTGTGCACTGTCTTTCTTTTTGAATTGCTGTCCCATCATGTTTGGGAAGAGCTGGCTGTTTTCTGCTTAGCTCCATTCATTTCCTTGACATCCTTTGATTTGGCCCTGGCTCCCTAGCCACAATCCTTCCTTGTCACAGAGGTCCTGCCAGTGCAGCTCATTCAGTAGCCATCATCACAGTGAACTGTATCCCAGCAGCTCCAGATGGAAGATAGGGATAAACAGCTCCCCCCAGAGTGTTCTTCGACGTGATGCCATCAATCAATCTGCAGCTGGGACCGAAGAACCACTCAGTGATGGAGCCAGTGACTTCCTGCCAAAAACATAGCGCATTTCTTAGTGCCCAGCTTCCTTCAAAAGAGGGATGTCATACCACATATTTTAGCATTCAAGAAGCCCTCAGTACCTAAGATTTATGTCCAACTGTATGTCATCGTGACCATTCATATTATTCTTTCAGGTTTGATTTTTTTTAAGTATAACAGATCCTCAATGTGGTAACTGTATCCATTTTACTTCCCTCTGGAAAGGAGAATTGTCTTGTTTGCTTGTTTCTTTAATAAATCATAATATAGAAAACCAAATAATCGGCTATTTTCCAAAGCTAGTTAGTACATTAAATTATTTTTATGATGCATTCCTGTTATCCTGTTACAGAGAGTGTTAACATCTGCTGGCTGATGACGTGCAGCAGTGGTAAGCGGTTCATTTTTGTCTGCAAGTAGCAGACACAGGGTGGTCCTTCTTTAAGCCAAGATCAAAATTGATAGTGAACAGTTGGAACTCTGCAGCACAAGAGGCTTGGCACCTACACACTGTAGGGTAAACATCCTTGTGTTGCCTGCCAGGGATGCATCCCTCTCCACCATAATGTGGGAAGGAGGGCAGTGCTGTAAACCATCACCATGGGCTATGGGTAAAGAATAACCATCAGTGAAAAATCATAAGCTTCGTATATAATTACAGTTTCCACACAAACATGTTAAGTCAAGTCATGGCACTTGCTTCTACTTACTAACATTATTTAGGTTAGGCTGATAAAAGTCATTTTCTTGGAATAAAGAATGTGGTATTTAAGAATATCCTCCCCCAGGCCGGGCGCGGTGGCTCAAGCCTGTAATCCCAGCACTTTGGGAGGCCGAGACGGGCGGATCACGAGGTCAGGAGATCGAGAC
>NW_012114488.1:21636938-21747331 GCF_000951035.1 Colobus angolensis palliatus
AACAAGCACTATGGCTGGTCTGCGTGCCAGCTTCCACTGAAAAACAGGAAGAAAACATGAAAATATAAAGCCCAGCACGGAAATGGATTAAACTTGATTTGTTCACTATACTATGAACAGGCAGGATTGGAAGCATCCACGGCTTTTCCCTACTTTTCTCTTTCAAGAAAAATGCCCCACCACCTAAACTATGCTCAGCATTTAATTTATGCCCCTAGAAAATAATTAAGCTGCATGTCCTTTGTACACAATGAATTAATGTGTTTATTCATTGTGACTAGAGAGGATACAGGATAAAAAGTGTTAGTTTCCTTAGCTAGCAAAAAAAAAAAAAAAAAAGATTTTTCTCAGTACTGGTTTATAGGCAGGGCTAGTCTAAATTTCATGTAGACCATCATGAAGGATATTGACAAAAGACCACCTGCCACAGAATGTGTCCTTCACCAAATAATCACCCCTAGAAACCAGAATCATTTTTTGGATGTAGGTACTCAAGTTCCAAGAAGTCCCCATCTTTAATGAGAACACATTTGTTGCCGTAAACACACCATAATTCTCTGAGTGTGAATCCATTGGCCCCTAGGCCCGTTTCTATAAAAACAATCTATACATATATACACAGCACTTGGGATTTTTAAAATGTAGCTCAACCATGTTATACTTCCTCAAAGGAAAGTTTTATTAATGTCAAAATATCTTTCTTTAGAGTATTGCCTAGAAAATTTGCAAAATCAGGGCATTCATAGAAATAAACATCAAGATGTGGTGAGACAATTTTGTAGACAAATGTTCTGCCACATTGGTATAAAAATGGGCAGCAGGGCCATGCGATTCTTCAAATTCTCCTTATATAAAAAGTAAGCCAAAGGAGAAAGTCAAATTACAAATAAGTAGGTTAGCCATTATTATGATTCTAAATGCTAACACCCTACGGTGAAATTTTTTTCTTTCTTGCAATTCTTACAAGCTCATGTAACTAAAAACTAAAATTGATAAACTAGATTAGATTCATGGTTCCTCCATTTTAGTACCCTTTTCTGAGAGTGACACCAAGAGAGGTTCATGGGAGGTGTGAATGTCCCATAGAAATCAACTAAAAAAATGTAATTAATATACTTGAAATAGCCTAGCTTCCTTAATTTACTTATTATGGATCAAAAAATGACTTATTTAGACTTTCTGTGGAGTTATTTATATTTCATATCTTCTCACTGCTTTAATAAGCATAAATAAACAGAAGTGTTCACAAATTATAGATGCAGATAGGCTATGCATTTCACTCTGGAGTCTGTTTTCTATGTCATTTCCAGGATTTGGTTTCCTGTTACAATGGCACTCCAAGAACTAGAGTTACGGCCATATACTGCATACGTATATGTTCAGCCTTGTCCAAGCCTTAAGAATAATTTGACTCCAGTGCGGGAATAATATGATCATCTATTAAACCAATATTTGAATTGACAGCTAGTCCTCTCTTTTATTCTTACACCATATTCTAGCAGCAGTTAAGTAATTGCCTTAGGCCCAAGGTCCTGGGATAGGCCTCCCAGCATCCTTTTCTTGCCTCCCTGTCTCTCCATTTTTCCCCTCACTCCTTTCCAGTTCTGTCTTGGTGCTACAGTCTTGTTTCTCAACCTTAGTTCTCATAATTCTTTCTGTATTGTCTCTGCCAGTAGCTCCTTGAAGTAATGTGAGACTCAATCATCTATAACATAATTTCACCTTGTATCTCCTGCTAAACCCCACCCTAATGCTGTGCTGAGAGGATTCCTCTGTTCAGTCCTAGACTTCTCAGATTTGGTGTTAGCGCCCATGTGCTTGTTGGGGCAATAAGTTTTAAATAGATACCATTGATATCTTTATATTACATCCTTACATTTACATGAAACTTACCTCTAACAGGTTAAAATGGACAGTTCCTTGTACTTGGGATTGGAATTTCATGAATGACAGTTATTTCTTTCCTTTATGTTTCCTTTAACTATTTCTCCTCCAGCTTGGCTGACAAAACTAAGCAACTCTAATTTTTTCAAGGTCCTCCTTGCCATCCAGTTCTCTGACACTTTAGCTGCACTTTTCAAGTCCTTGTTCAATCCACTTGTGCTCCACCATCATGACCCAATTATCTCTTAATAGGAGGGTGGGACCATCACATTGGGGATTAAACTTCTACGTATGAATTTGGGGGGCACAAACGTTTAGTTCATAGCAGTGCTACAGGAAAAAAGAAAAAGTCATATTACTATCTATAGAATTTATAACTGATTTCAACAATAAGTGTCACTTATATTTTATGAAAATTTCCTAGAAACTTGAACAGGAAATTTGTTAAAAGGGGGCAAAGTTTCCAGTTCAGTGACTACCAAGTATCTGGACATTTGGAATTAGGATCTCCTGAGATGGATTTTGTTTAATGAGAATCAGACATCTCTCAGCCTCCCCAGCCTGGCTGTAACAGTTTCCAATTTTCTTATTAAATATTATGCTTTGAATTTCTACATATTGCTTATTGGTGTCATTATGTGTGACTCTTATTTTACAAGCTCTTAGGAGAATTAAGAAAATAACTTTTATTTGGATGTGTACAATCAAAATATAACTGATAATTTTCTCCTTTCCATTTTGAAGGAGAAAAAAAGAGAGAAACATGGGTTTACAGACACAGAAATGAAGATATAGAAATAGAAGTGGAGAGGCCAGTGCAGACAGAGATAGATAAGTGTTTACTACCTTGTCCACTCTAGTTAAACAGGCTGTTGGTAAAAGGAAGAGGTACTAATGGCCATAATGATTTGACACAGACAAATATGACACAACATATTGTGGCCACTAAGCTATTGGCTACTTCACTACATTTTAAACAAGGACCCAGATTCTTGATTCTACCAAGAACAAATGACATATACCGTGAGTACCACAGAAAGACTGGAAAGAAAGGGAAAGAGTGAGAGACTCACTGAACAGGTGAAGGAGAGAAAGGTATATAGAACTAAAGGGAAAGAGAAAGAGAGAAGAGAATGTGGAGAGGAGGCAGAGATTGTAGAAGAGAAGATGGTATATGTGACCCAGAAAATTCTGGAGGGTTGAGTAAACTTGTCTTGACACATCCCCAATTCATCCAGGAGGTAGGTTGTTTGAACTTTCAGCTCCCCTTTATCCTTATCACTTCTTCTACAATAACCAAATGAGCAATATTTGAAGGAAATGATGCTTCCAACTGAATGGCAGTGACCAAAAAAGTATTCCTGGGGGGCAGAGATATCAGTCAAGGACTGACCTCTCCAGATACCCATGTACCCTTCCTCCCCACTGGATGCACCTATTGCTCTTCTCCTATTTTAAACAGCAGTACATGAAGCAGCTGTGGAGAGAGAGGAAGGTGGCCTGTGTTGGGATTCTTAGTAACTGAGATTTTTTTTTACTTTAGAGAGGCAAATTAACACAATGGCCAAAACCCTGGACTAAACATCAGAGGCCAGTTGATAATCCTTAACCCACCACCTGCCCACCTGTAAGTCACTTAACCTCCCTGAGTAAAATTTAGCTGTAAAAGGGGACTAATTATTTTAATGAACAAATGGCTTCTGTGTTAAAAGCTGTTTTAAAAGTATGCAATGTGATAGCAATTTAACAAATTAGCAATAATGAAATGATGAGTCAAATAGCAGTTTCCAAATGCGGTTAACTTTAATGCCTTAGCAATTGCACACAGCCTTTGAGGTTAGTGGCATATACACACACACAAATCTGAATGCTGTCATATCACAATTTTAGAAAAACTACAATAAATGTTCTTGAAAAGTAATGTTGTTGTACATTTTGTCAGTATAAGGAAGACACATAAGAGAAAAACAGAAAATTGTGCGGAAAGGTTGATTAATGGGTAAAAATATACAGTTTGCTAGAAAAAAAATAAGACCTAGTGTTTGAAGACCAATAGGGTGACCATAGTTCACAAGAATTTATTGTGTATCTCAAAATAGCTAGAAGATAATAGTTCAAATGTTTCCAGCATAAAGACAAATGTATAAGATGATGTACCAAGTACACTGATTTGAAATAAATAATTATTTTAAAAGAAAATCATAGCTATGTGATGGGAAATCAACTTTGTGGTTCTTATCTTTGCTTTTGCTTCTTGTTTGCGAGAGAAGTTCAAGAAATCATGGGTACAAGGTTACATTTACTGCAAAATTTGCAAGCATAAATGCTCAGGTAAGTAGGGAAGAAATATACATAAGAGGAAAACAGCCAAAAGTTTTAAATTTATATTCTTGGTAACGCATTAATACAGAAACATATGTACAGTGTTGCAGCTTCTCTTATAAGATTAAAAAAAAAATTCACTTCAAGTGTTTGACACACCCTCAAAATGCTAGTAATTAGTATAATGGCTTTTGCCAAAGAATGGAACATATGCAAGATCGTACGTAGTGTGTTTATAATTATTCACATCAAAAGGAGTGCCAGGGTGAGCCCAGCTGAGCAGTGTGAGAGGCAGCTCCCCACGGTGAGGTGACAGTAGTTTGGATCCTTCTTTTTCAGGGATAGCGTGCCCCAGTTGGTATCAGATGGCTTCCTCATTGTTATCGCTTGTTCCTGCCTCCGGGACAGCCCCTTCTACAGGCCCCCCACCGTGGGGCCTTCCATCCTGCAATGAGCCATCTGGAGAAGAAAGGCTGGCCCAACTCCCTCTGGAAGTTGTTAGCTCTGTGTCATAGTTGGCTCCCAGGGTCTCCAGGGAGTTGACCCCTTCAGGGGTTTTCTTCCCATGTCAGGAAGCTGATTGCACCCTTCTTGCTACACTGTCAGCCTCTACTCATTCTCCAAATTATAGAACAAATCTCTAAAGCAGATATGGGCTTCCCATGGGAAAGGTAGGCTGCTACCCTGAAATTTCTTCTTAACAAGCATCAGGACCTCATCACTAAATTTAAGAGGAGAAACAAATGTCACCTTATTTTCTCTGGGTAGCTTTTGGAAATTTTTAAATTCATATGTACATATACATATCTATAATATAGATATATGGAAATTTAAAAATTCATTTATATGTGTGTGTGTGTGTATATATCTCCTCATATTTTGTATAGAAACAGATCAAATAATAAAACAAGCCACATAAATCTCTCAATGCAGTAGTCTAAAACCATGAACTTGTGAGTTAGAAAGACTTGTGTGTTTCATCACTGATCTCAGGCACGTTACCTAACTTTGCTGTTCCTCTGCTTTTGCATCTGTAAAAGTGTGTGTGTGTGTGTGTGTGTGTGTGTGTGTGTGTGGTGTATTAAGATTCATAGAAAGTCCTTGAATCACAGAACTCTGAGTGCACAGATCAGACACCAGAGAACTGAGTGCTCCTCTACCACATTCATTCATAAAAAGAACTTATTTAATGTTCCTACTAGTTAGTAAGCCCCTGTATTAATCCTAGGGAAAAAAGGCAAACAAAAAATGTTTCTTCTTCCCAAAGAAATTCTTTCTCTAGGAGTGATATGAAACTATCCAGTTGTAAGGCAGGTTTTGACAACAGTCTTTCACAATTACTAACTGTAGGGCTACAGAGCATCATAAATGACCATCTGGTGCAATCCTTTATACTGTTTAGGTTCCTTCTCTTTACCGTCCTTACCAAAGGAAAAAACATCAACACCCTCTATAGTAAGATAGCTCAAAATGACCATCCTTAGAGAAATTCAAGCTTCCACAAAAGGATTACTGCTTAATGCATTACTGGTTACAAGACCCTTTTCAAATATATGTTATCAGCACCCTTTTCAAATAGTCTTTTTCAAGTTTTTTCACTTCAGTGCTTCCCCTACTGCTCAGTACCATGAGGTCTCCTCTCCTTTCTCTGAATGTCACGATGCCTCTCCTCCCCTGCCAACCACTAGGCATTGGGGGAGGTAATCTTAAGTAGCACTTGCAAGAGAGAAAATCTGCAATTTGCATCTGTCAGGCAACTCTGGTGTAAGGGTCTCATCCCCCTTTCTTCCTGCAATGTGGTTCTTATAAAGGACAGCTTCTGTTTGAAATTCTGAGTGCATGCTCTCTTTTCCACAGCACTAACAAGTGGTCATGTAGCCTGCCTGGGCTTGAACATGCCAGCTTCCACTAAGCACCATTCCCTCTTTAGCTCAGGCAGACTGCTATAAATCTCTTCCTTATACTGAGCTTAGGGTTGGTTTTGTGCCTTTCTTGTCACATATCCTGCTAATGCTCCACCAAGACGAATCTCCTGATGGCCCCCACAACCCACTCTCCTCTTTTCGCCCCAAAACTCTGCTCTTGCTGTCCCTCCCTCTGGCTTATCCCTCCTTTCTCCCCTTTCCTTCCTTGCTTATTTTAAGATTGATCTCAGGCATGGGACTCTTCAGGAAGCCAACCATGACCACCCCAAAGGAAAAAAAAAAATTGTTCAATAGTACTTGTTAAAGTACAGTAAGGAAGATTTTACTCAGGACCACTGCTATAGGCATAGAGACCACTGCAAAGGGGTCTTGCAGTGAGGGAGCAATTCGGCTCAACTTCGAATACAGCATGGGTAAGTGGGAATTTATAGCCGAGGAACAGGATAAGGGTCAGTAATAGAAAATTACTAGGAGGAAACACCAAGGGTAAGGGGGATTCTGGCTAAATCGACTTAACCACATTCTAAAAATAAGACAGGGTAGTCAGACATGACCTGGTGGATGGTAGAGGATGAGGAACTCAATCAGATATGGATGGTGATCAGATATCAAGGGTTGGGGGTTCTTGCTAAACTACTTTAGCAGAGTTCTTTGCCAAAACTGCATTTTGCAAGGAAGTCCACAGGTAAGCATAGGTGAAGGTTCAGAAGCCTAATTAAAGATTATCCAGCAAACCCATCACCCCAAACCCACTCCTACATCCTTATCTAAGGTTTGCTCAGCACTCCCCAAACTTTCTGTGCCTATCCCTAGTGTTTTACTCTCCCATTTCAGGTTGTTGTGATCATCTATGCACCTGACACCCCAATTCTAAACTGTAACCCTCTTGAAAGCGTAAGCCATGTCTTATCCCACTTGACATTCACAGTGCCTGCTACAAAATAGTCCCTCAAAAATGCTTGCTGAAAGAACAAACTCATTTTTTTCCTTCTGTAACTATCATTCTTTGGTACAACTTTGATCACAAACAAGACTCTTCCTCTTTGGCGAGTCATTCATACATTTGAGGACAAATATCTCATGTAGTAATTCACTCATTTGTTCAATTGATCAGCAAATATTTGATTAATAGTCTGCTACATGAAAACTGTAATTGTAGCTACTATAGAAAAGAATAAATAAAGAATAAACCTTGCCATTGAAAATTTTATAATTTTAGATATTTTTCCTGGGTTTTCCCTTCTCACTTATAAATTCCAACCCCTCACCTCATCAATTCCACTTAAACAAATATTTATTAAATTTGATAATACATTCAAATAGTCAAAATAAAATTAAACAGGATGCACTGAGAAACCTTATTCCTACCCCTGTCCCTGTCTACATTATTTTCACTCTGCCTGCTATGGGTAACCTGATATTTTAAACTCATTTTTATTATTTCAGGATTTCTTTATGCAAATAAAGAATTAACAAATGCATATATTTTATTCCCCCATTTTAAATAAATGAAAGGTAACTTTCTGTATATACTATTGTGCACCTTCATTTTTTGTGTGCTTAACAATATAGCTTGAAAATCTTTCCCAATTAGTACTTAGAGAGCTTTCTCATTCATTTTTTAATAACAGTGGTTATTTCATTATGAGGCTGTATCATAGTTTATTAAATTGGTATCCCAATTTTTGGCTATTGCTGCAGCCCTACAGTCTCCCAATTAAACCTAGGGTTGCATTAGCTTTAAAGCAACCGTGTTACCCTGCTGGCATCATTAATATGCAAGCTTTTATAAGAAAATGCTACTCGTTTCCACATGAAATAGTATGAAGTTATTTCTCCTCCATTCTTTACTTTAAATGATTGATTTTAGCATAAAGGAGAAATTTTACATGTATCACCCACTAAACTTCATTTTTGTTTGTTTCAATTCATCATTTTCACATTCCAACATGACTTATTGAATCTTGACTGTATTATCAATCATATTTGCTGCTCCTCGCAGATTGGTAGCATATATAAATTTGATAAGCGTGTTTTCTATTTTTATCCAAATAATTGATCTTTTTCTGCCAGAATAAATCTCTTTCCCAGATGAGGAGATCCTTCCTCTTACACCCTTGATTTAATCCCTTCAAAGTTTGCTGGTTGCATGTTCCCTCAGTTAGTCCTGCTTTCCACAACACCTCCACTTTCCCTCTCTATTCATATCACTCATATGCTATCCTCAGAATACTTCCCTTTCCTTTTACATCCACCTTAAATTCCACTGGATTCTGCTAAATTCTTAATTTATTTTCTTCTTTCACAGGAAAATTTCTCAAATGCAGGTCTGTACTCAAGGTTTCTACTTCCTTCTCTCCTGTTCTGGATACCACATGACCACCAATGGTAACGATCACCCTCAACTCACCAATCACCCTCAACTCATCAATCACCCTCAACTCACCAATCACCCTCAACTCACCAATCACCCTCAACTCATCCATCTTCCATGGGTGTTGAAACATCAACAACTTTGCAACACAAGTCCCAAATGCCTTGCAGGCAACCTCTGATTGTTGCTAAGTAGTGGATGCCTGATCTTGACAGACTTAGCATACTTCCTGTTGCCTTCCTTCCAAACCAATACACTCGATGAGAGCGTTTGATGTTGTGACTCCTGCTTTAAGGTAAACAAGACTGAGTTCTAGACAAATTATCCAAAACCACCTCCACATGACCCCTTCAAAGCAATTGTCTTTGCATAATATGCATTTATTCCAGAGTATGGCCGTTGCTCAAAATATTTAAAAAATCTGTCTCTAATGCATCCTTTTATGTAATCTTAGGGGTAGAAAATATTTTTCCATTAAAGAGGATATTTAAATCCACATTTTAGCCAAAAGTTATTTGAAAAGGTAAAAGTTTAATTTGATTAATCATGTTTTTAGTAAAAAACAGAGAGCAATTTACAGTGTAGATGAATTTTCCTGTGAAACTGTTTTGAGGCAAATCTGCAAAAAGAAATTAAAAATATTATCTGAATAATGTCAGCATGTCTATTAAAATACGTATAGTTTTTTTTAAGGAGACTACCTTGAAAGTCAACATCCCTTTGAATGTATATGATTTGGTTTGTTTAAAAATAGAGTCTCTTTCCTTACCTAGCTGGAATAATGAGACTACCATCCCCACCATTCTCAGTTTCCTCAATACCACCTTCAATGGGGACCAGGGAGAAAGAGGCCCCTGTTCTAAGAATTTACTTGCCCCATTAAGCCTTCATGTTGTGAGGAGAGCAGTCACTGACAAGTATATGATCCAGTAATGGACCATCTATAAGGAATTGTCTTGCTCAATTATGAAGGTTAAAAAGTCCCAAACTCTGCAGTCAGCAAGTAGGAGACCTGGGAAAGCCAATGGTATAGTTTCAGTATGGCTCTGAAGGCCTGAGAGTCAGAATAGATAATAGTATAAGTTCCAGTCTGAAAACCAGTAGGCTCAAAACCCAAAAGTGGATTTTTTTCTTTGATTTCAAAGCCAGAAAAAGATGAATGTTCCAAAACACAACATTAAAACTATATATATATAGTTTTATATAGTTTTTATTATATGCATATATATAATAAAAGAAGATTAATGTTCCAGCTCAAGTAGTCAGGCAGGAGAAGTTCCCTTTTACTCAGCCTATTTCTTCAAGTCTTCAGTTGATTGGACGAGGCCCACCCGCATTAGGTGGATGATCTGCTTTTCTCAATCTATTGACTTAAATGCTAATTCAAAAACACCCTCAAGACACACCCAGAATCATATTTGACCAAATGTCTGGACACTCCATGGCCCAGTCAAGTTGACACATGAAATTAACCATTAAGGCTTTTAAAATTCATTTATTTTCATTTTTAAAATATACATTTCTAGTTCCTCTTGACATAATTCAAATATTACAGCAGGGGAGACTCACTGCTGTGTAGTAACAAAAAAGTGGAGAAGATAGAGGTCGCCGCCATCCTCACTCCGTCCTGTGATACTGTGCCCTGCTCTCACTTGATTTTCTCGACGGGCCTCTGCACACGTCTGAATCTGGAACCTCCCAATTGAAGCTGTATTGTTAATTAGAGTCGATGTTGGTCTTTGAGAGGTTTGTGCATGTATGAATGTGTATGTTCCTATAGTTATCTTTGAGACAATGAGAAAAACTAAGAGACATATACACAACTTATATAATGGACAGTCCTTCAAAGGGAACTGAAATCAAAAGTGCACATAGCCACCTTAATGAATTTTAAAGGATCTGAAACACCAAAATCCCTTCTTCCTATCCCCTGGCTATCCTGAGATGCAGAGAGTGGCAGAAGGACACCACAGACTGTCTTACTGGAACTCCTGGGGCATTATTCTAGACTGAATTATGCAGACACAGGGACATGTAGTGTTGGGGAAAAGTGGTTTGATCTTGAGGCAGAACAATAAATTCTAGAACTTTTGCATTGATTGGAATAGAATTGATTCTGAAAGTGAGTAAATACCCAAGGACACTGGTTTCTATGTGCTTTTAAAAACATTGATTTCTCAATCCTTAATTTCAGACAAATATTGACTGTTCCTTAATGCTAAGAGGCATAAGTGAAGATTAAGCGCTGAGCCAGAGAGCAACTTTGGGCTAAAGAGAAAGAAATTCAAATTCCATTACAAAAGTAGTGAAATCCAAGTACTAAATAAATTAACAAGTGGTTTCTACACACCTAGATGCCTGGGATCCTCTCATACTTCCTTCCACTACTCACCAGTAACCTCCCAGGTAAAGTTATATAAGCTTCGTTCTGCACTTTGGTGGAAAACGAAGTTCTAAAGTTCCTTTAGGGAAAAAAAAGCATATCATATTCTTCTGCTCCCCATGGCTCTTAAGTAGGATTTTCATATAATAATGGCTCAACAAATACACACTAAATGAATGAATTTAATTTCCTTAAATATGTTTCTCATAGTTAAATTCAACAGTCATGTTAGCTGAGGGGCCACTGAGTAAAGAAAATAAAATTTTGATAGATAATTACACACACACACACACACACACACATACACACACACCAGTTAAAACACCACCCTACCTTGCTGTTATTTAATCAGCATGGCAAAGGTGAGAAGAGGGAGTCAATTCTCAAACTTATAAATGTGTTCTCAGTCACAGGTGCATAATTACTTTGCAAAGCATATTAATTAAATCTTCCAAGTATTAATAGACTCCTAAGTTAACATGTTTTTCCCCACAACTGTGTTCACCTAATTCATACTTGAAGGCAAAGATACACACAGAATTTCTAACTCATCCATGTGGAGAAAATTGTGGAGTAATCAGAAATCAGGGACAGAAGACTCACATTGAAAAAACAAGAGATAAAGGATAAAGAGAACCCAAAACTAAATTACAAAGCATTCTTACGCTACTTCCTTTTGTTGGAATTGTGAGACTTTGGTGATTTTTGCAAAGAGAAATAACTTGATGAATCTGTTTTATAGATAAAAATAATTTGTCAGCTTCTTCAGACTCTCCCCTTCTGAAGCATGAGAAATGATGGGAGGGTGCTACCGTATGTAATTATACTGGTCCATTTTCACACTGCTGATACAGACATATAAATAGCTGCTGAATAAAAACGAATGAATGAATGAATGAATCATCACTTTAACTTGATCTAAAACACTCATCTCGAGATGGAGAAAATTAGTAAGTAGCGAATCATCCTGGAACCTTGAGTGAAGACAGCCTGAGGGTAGCTGAATTTCGATTATAATAATAAATTTGTTTGACCTAAAATTTTCCTTTATGGTTCAGGAAGCCCTCCTTATAGAACCTTCCCATAACATGGAAACTTCTCAGTTTAAGATTTAACAGAGCAATTCTCTCTTGACAGCCAAGTCTCCTCACATTTTTAAGTCACAAGCCTTAAAAACTGATATTAACTATATTAGGCTTCATGTGTATGTTAGGAATATTTGTGAATTTTCGTTCTTTGCATGATTGGAAATGGAGACAACAGTGTTCTTCTTTTATCTAGTTAGGTAAGTGAGATGATCCCATCTTCACCCTAAATCCAGTCTCTTATAATCCCGACCCTAGGTAATTTTTTCTTTGATTTCACATTGAGAGAGAAGTGGAGATAAATAATCCTTATAAATTTTAGCCCTAAAGGAAAATGAATTTAATCCACTTGTTTTTATTTATTTTGGAAACAGGTATTCTAATTAGTGAATTGGGAGCTCTCTCCTGTGCTTCTCTGCAGAAAGCTTTCAAGGAAAGTTTCAGCACCACTTGATTATCTATGGAACCAGAGCAGTGAATAGACGACTAATGGAGAATGTCTTTTGACTTGGCTCTCAAATTGCATTCTTCACATTCATTCATGGCACCAGCTCTGTGGATGTCTTGTCCAGAGGCAGAAAGTTTCACCACTTGGCCACCAGCTGATCTAGATACAGGCAAACCACACCATCTCCAGTATCCCTTTAAGAAAATGTTTCTCTTGCCATCTGCCAAGAAGCCAAAATCTGTGTTTTCAGTTGTGAAGGTTTGGACTGTTCTCTTTTTCATTTATTCAAGAAAATAATATGTCCTGGTTGCCTACTGCATGCCAGGCACTCTGCTAATAGTTGATCTTATGTGATGTGAGGCCAACTACCTCTAGGAGAAAGAGATCATTTTAAACTACGAGTGGGTTCTGTGTATGAGCATGAACTGGAATTCAACTCAGATTGTTCAGAAACCTTCTGTGTGCTGGGCATTCTTATATTAATTATTGCATGTGATACCCATATTTAAAAATTTTTTTAAATGAGACAGCCGGATTAGTCACCTCCAGATTACAGAGTCATGGAGTAAGCCTTCTTCTTCACACACTGAGTTCTCTCTACCAAAACTCACTTTTATGTGCTACGTTTACTACCATGGAGTCGGCTCCACCGCACCGGTGTTTTCTCTTCCATTATATATGCCAAACTTGAAGAAAAATGTGAGGCAAATAAATGCATTTTATGAGAACCAAGATATTTCAAAATTCTCTACAAAGTTTTAAAATAGGAATGAAATTCAAAGAATAATCATAGTATTTTAAGAAATATGGCAAATGAAGGTAGATTAAAAATAGATTTAACCAAAAACTAACTTTTTAAATGTAAACAGATGCCTGCAAACTAAACAGAATCTCTGATGAACCTAAAGGGTCAAGTTATTTCATGTCCTAAAAGAGGGGTCCAATTGAAAACCCCAGTTAAAGTTTCTAGGATAAGTCCCATAAACTTGAAACTCAGATTGGAAGCCTATATGCATGTGCCAATTATTTTTCAGGCTAGATAGAATACAGGTCCTTGGCATAAAATTCAATTCCCTTCAAAAACTGGTGGTGATTTCTTCTTCCAACTTGGACCCACCCTCGAATCTGATTTCACTGTGTCTCCTGAGCCCTCATAGTAGTCCATGCATGTCTGGGTAGTAGCACTTACACTATGTTATATTCATTGGTTATTCATTCATGTTCCCGTAGATGATAGCCTTGGAGGACAGAAACTGAATCTTTAGAGCTCACATGTTTTGAGAATATAGCCCAGTGCCAGACATTGCTCAAAATGCTTTTCTTACTTAATTCTCAAAACAGGTCTGTGGTCTAGGTAATAGCCCCATTTTACAGATTAAAACAAACAACAACAACAACAAGGAGACAAGGAGTAAACAAGATTAGGTTACATGACCAAAACCAACAACTCGTAATTCAAAGTAGAATTTAAATCCAATAAATCTAGCTCTAAAGCTTAACCACTTAACCACACTGTCTTCCTCTGTTATTCATATTTTTACTCCCAGTGCTACCCAGTCCCTAGCACAGAGCAGATGCTCAATAGGTGTCGGATTGAAGACTGAATGAAAGCCCAAAGCATTTCCACCACCGGCACTCACCCATCTCCTTATATCTCAACCTTCACAGCAGGAGATTTACTGCCCAGACTAAAATTAAATTAGATTGCTTTTCTTAACTACACACTGACGAACTTGTGAAGGGAGACAGCTCAGAAATATGCTATGTGGCAAGGGAATATCAGTGCAGAACTAAGTTCCTCACACATAACCCACTAAGTGGTATTTGAGAGTTGGCTATATTTGATAACACATACTTAGATCCAAATATCTCAAGACCTTCATGAAATATTCATAGCTTTATGTTCACAAAATCATCATTGCAATTCATAAATGCTAACAACAATATTTTACCAAGAGAAAAAAAATGCTTATAAAATTAAGTGATATGATTTGACAAAGGCCTGTCAGTAAATCTCTGGCTAAGACTAAAATAGATGCTGTAAATCTAACTCTGTAGTCTCAACAGGGAAGAATGAGTTTTCTCCCACAACCTCACTATCTCTCTGCTTAGCTACATTTTTTTTCTTCATCCAGGTTCCCTTTCTTCTCTTTTTTCATGTGATCCCATTTCTACCCTCTGCCAAACATAGAAAAGAATGAAGTAGAGAAAATGGAACAATCCCTGCAGAAGTCAGAAAGCAGAAAATTCCTCAGTTCCTCAGAGAGCAGTCACCCTTTCCCTTTCTGCTATTTTCATTTTCCCCTGCAACTACTTGGTAGTTATAAAAGTATTACTGAAAGCTTACTCTGTAGGTAAATAAAATGTTCTCCTACATAGACTCAAAACCAAAACTTTCTTTGCCCAGCAGTGTCTCAGAACCACATTGGGATTCTAACATTCCATATATTTGCATCTATTTTTACCCCCAGAAAAAATAAGACAAACAAGACATGAAGTCAACCTTCCATCGACATTTTTTCCAGCATTAACCAAGTAGTACTTTTCTTTCTTAAAATCTTCTTGCTATGAGGACACATGGACATGAGACTGCCAGAATTTAACCAAGCAATGTCAAAAATATGAGAAAATATAATTGTATCGTTTGTGCAGAAAAAGTACATAAATCTTTCTACATCTTCATCTCATTAGAAATGTGTTTATCAGGATAGAATGAACCTGCAGGACATAATTCTTCTTTATTGGACACATTGATTTATAATCCTAATATTGAGCAGATAATAAAGTACAGATCAACTAGTTTTCAGATCTACCAAAAAGTATCAATGGAATTTAGACAACCTTAAAGTGTTAACACAAAATCAATATTTGACATATTAATATACTTAAATTTTATGCTGATACGCATTAAAGGCTTAATGGAAGAAAATAAAATTATTCTAAGGTTCCAAATTAAGTAGAGTTAATGCCACAAACAACATATCATTTTCACTGTTTCCTGATGTAAAAGTTCTAAAGCACAGTGGGAAAAAAATTGTGCAGTTTTTCACTGGTATAATAATAATTTAAGACTCCTATGATTGAAAAAATGAACTATGATTAGTTGTCAGTTTTGAGTTAGTATTAAAAATGTTTTACTTTTCGTGTTAATAATAATTCAAATGCCTGTAATTTTAAAAAATTAATTTCACAGAGGTCTATTCATATTTCTTTGTTAAAAGAGTGAATAAACAAAGAAAGAGAGCAAAGATTTATAAAGAGCATTTCAATGCATTTGAAATATAATTGGGCATGTGGGAAGATATTCAATGTGCATCATAAAAACACATATAAAAATAAAAGCCAAAATATTAGAATCTATATAGTAAAAAAGGAATATCCATGAAGGCTATGTGCTATTAACTCTGTTTTGGTGAGGAATACTCAGTTATTTTGACAATTAGAGTTTGGTGAGTCGTGAGCTACGTAATTTTGCATTTTTTAAAATGTAGAGCACTGTGTTGTAATCTATAATCAATGCCTTCATTGCAGATCTGAGCATAGGTACTTAAAATTAAGGGAGCACATTTTCAGTATTGTTTTTATACACTGAATATTATATCAGAATTTTAAATTATTTTTAAGGTCCTTTTTTTTTTCTTCTAATCATAAAGTGTTTGGCAGCAATCTGGGCCCCCATCTGCTGGTCAGCTTGAGAACTCCTGAAATTGATTTATCTGTTGCTTTAATTTTTGCTATTACTTGTTTTTGGTACCCATCCCCACTTGCACAACATTGCACATCATGCGTATTGTACAATAGTATCTGTAATGTGCAGCTACAAAATCAAATCTTGAAATTTTATCTTCACAATTCTCTAAATTAGGCACCATACGTTTCTCTAAAATACAGGGAAAAAACAACTTGAGACAACCTTATTTATGCCTTTTCTTTAGCATTTAGAGAGTCTATGAAGCAGACTCATTTGAAGAAAAATGTCTCTTGAATTACTAAATATCCCTTGCTTGTTATTATTCTTGTTTCCGAGTTTCATTCCATAAGAGGAAAGCGCTTCTGATACCCTGACTATATGATTTCCAGGGTTCCTATCAGTTCTACAATTCTGCAGTTCTATGAAAATAGATTGATGAAGATAATGCCCAAGGAAGATTTTATTGCAAAATCACTTCTGTCTGACTCAGCCCCTAAAACTTAGGGTTTGAACTAAGGATATTTTAAAGCCAAATAAGAACACTTCTGCATTATTCATAAGCCAATTAACCAGATAAAAGAAGAAACATTTCTCCAAAGACTTTGATGATATGTTTTCTTAAAATAGCCTTGCTTTTCTTTGTTTTCTTTTTCCTTCCTTTTCCCTTTTATTTTTTCTTATAATTATGTTATTTGAGATGATTCAAATATCTTCTCTCTGACACATTAAAACTTCAGTTTCTTGTTACCTCTTTGACACTGTTTTAACATACTCTTAAATGGATTTCACACTTCATCTGCAATAAGCCATAATGTTTCAATTAGACCTAATATCCATACTCAAGAAAAATGAAAAGATATTTTACTTGGATTTAGTTGACATTTTTCTTTTTTTACCTGTTTCTCTAATCTAGATAAAACATATTTCTAAAGAAAAGCAAATTGCTTACTCTCAGAATATTAACAAACTAGATCAATCTTGGGGAAACAGGTAGGAAAATGTCACAATGAAACTCAGTATATGGTTAGTCCTGGAATAGGAGATGTATACGTTCAAAATATGTTTTTACTATATTCCAGGCTTAAATTACCCTAAGGCAAAGAAATATTTTTTAACAAAGAAGGCCTATATTATGCAATCCATACAAATTCAATAAGCAAGATAGCAGTTGGTTATTCTTTCAGATTTGAATCACCAAAGGTTCCTACATTATTCTATGTGCTCTATTTTGGCTGAAACAACCTCTGGCAACCATTTATAGAGCATTTAAACGAGACCTAGTCTCTCCCATTTTTAGAAACACACACACACACACACATTCTCTGAATTTCACATTCACAGTTAGTTGTTATGTCTCCTCTCAACTTCACAGCTCCATGTTGGAAAAAGCTGCCAGTCCAATAAATGTTGCCCCCAACCACGTATCTCTCATTTGTGCCTCAACCCATGACAGTCTACTGTTGATCCCACTTCTCAGGTGAAAATTATCTTCCTTAGGGCCTCATCGTTGCCAAAGCTAATAGCACTCCTTAGTGAACATCTAAAATTAAATGTTTCACGACATCTTAAACTGATTAACTAACAAGTTCCTATGATCACCGCTACCCACCAGCTTCCTTTCTATAGTCCCGTATTTTAATTACTCCTGGAGGACATCCTTGATACATAATTCTTCCTGGCCCACATAGCCTACCAGTTGGCAAGTTCTGCTAGTTCCACCTCCAAATGTCTCACGTGCATCATTGTTTTCATTATCTCCTCCCTTCCACTAAGCTGACCTATTACCTCTCAACCAGACAATCCATCCTCCTAAATTCTCTCTCCATATCCGCTCTTATCCTCATCGAAGGCATACTTTAAAGAAAATAATATTTTAAGGTAAAAATTGGGTCATATTAACAATTTCAAGGTTTTCAGTGACTGCCCAGTGGGATTAAGATGCTGATTATTAACCCCAACTATATGAACCTCTATGATTGGGACTGGACATGCCTGGCCAGCCTTAATGTGAGTCCTTTCACCCCTCGCTCCCACACTCCCGTCAAACCGGGTCTAAGTCTTCGCCATGCCTACCTTCGGACTAGGGGTACTTATAACCTTTTCATCCTTAAGACCACAGGTAAACACCACTTACTTCATTTTTCCCCAACTCCCAGATCCAGTTAGGAGTATTTGTTATTCACTCTCACAGCATCCCACATTTCTTCTCTATAATACTCAGCATAACCTACTTAAGTACTTTTTGTGTGACTTTTGTTTAACTTCCATATGTTGCAGGATACTATTTTAAGATATTAGCTAAAGTCTTTCCCAGGTATTTGCTGTTATGCTTTAGTCCTCCCTCTTTGGACTACTAGACTATGAGGCTCTATCATCTAAAGGGAGGATTATTACAGTTGAAAAATAGAAAACACGAGTCAAATTCTTGTCGTGAGAGTTTTAAAATTCAAGGCTTTTGAAATGAATTTATCAGTCTTCTGGTCCACTCTACCTAAGCTCAGCATCATAAAAGACTAAAGATTTCAAGTGCACAGGAAAGAATGGAGTTAAAGGAACATTCACAGTTTCGTAGGCCCTGCTCTACAATGTGAAGAAGAAGAATGGGACGACTTCCTGGTGAGCTGGGGGAATCTGAGAGCAGAGGGTACCTATGTTCATTCCCAAGTAGACACTGAGAGGAGGAAAGCTCCCAAGTACTTCCTCACATATGGCATGGTAGAGGGGAGAAGAGCTCCCCGTTGTGGGAGCATTTAGGCAGAGGGGTTGAATTCTTCCTTTGGACCAGAGAAGGATACAGAAATGGATTAGAAAGAGTTGAGACCACATTCACTTCAGTTGGGAGAGAAGACATTTTAGCAGATAGCCACATAGACAGGTAATGACCTGATACTAGCACCAGATAATTCCTCCTGCCCCAAAGCCCTAACATAGCACTTAGAGAAAAATCCTAGAAATAACATTTATTTTCCAATACCTGGCAGAATTAAGGTTTTAAGTAGATAATGTGTTATTCAGAAATTGGGTGTTCCAGTTTCTAGAAATAGAGATTAGACATCAAGGTTGCTTAAATAGCATAGCATTTCAGTCCTCCTATACGAAAATTCCTGAGGTCAGCAATCCAAGGATGGCATGGCAACTTCCCTTTCATAAATGACCCATATCCTATTTAGAAGCGACTTCCGGGCCGGGCACAGTGGCTCACGCCTGTAATCCCAGCACTTTGGGAGGCCAAGGCGGGTGGATTGCCTGAGCTCAGGAATTCGAGACCAGCCTGGGCAACACGGTGAAACCCCATCTCTACTAAAACACACAAAAAAATTAGCCCGGGCATGGCGGCGCACGCCTGTAATCCCAGCTACTTGGGAGACTGAGGCAGGAGAATCGCCTGAAACCGGGAGGCGGAAGTTGCAGAGAGCGGAGATCCCGTTTCACTTGCTATGAACACATTGAACTTATGTTTTAGATCCACAACCAACTTGACTTCTGAAACAGTCAACTTTTGAAAGTCAAGGTAAAAATAATCACTTTGATATAACTATCATAATAAACAAATCCAGTGTGAATAAAAATAGAATACATAGGGTAAAATATAATTTCAAGAAAAACCATTGCCTTAATATTTTAAAGAATACAGAAATAAAAATGTTTAAAAATTATAAGTAGTTACATTTGAATCGGAATAAATAATAGCATTATAATAAGTGGTACAATTAAAAGAAAAGAGGTCTTTAATCCGTTTGCTACATATAAGTTAGTCATATGTAATATGTGTCACATGTAACTGTATAATATAAATATTAAAGAATACAATAGAAAAATATGCATGTTTTAAGAGACAAAAATCTCACTGTGGTAGCTTTAAATTATACAAATCTGGCTAATTGATTTTATTTCTTATTTTTTAAATCAATAATTAAATGTAGATTTTGAAAATGGATTAAAAGTTATGATATATTTTTACTCTGAAATTTTGTGGACCATAAAAATTAAATGTAACTTGGTTAATACCAAGCAGTTTTCTTTTTCACAAATAGTATAATTGAAGCCTCTATTCTAAAATATCTGAAAATCATTATAAAGCAATATTTAGTTTCTTCCAAACAGGGCAGTTTTAGTTGCTTTTAACCATTTTTTCCCAACATACAATTTCATGGTTATTAGGTAATATGACTTGAATACCCTGCATGGTAATACTTCTAACTGGACACCTGAGGTGTGTTTGAGATATACTACCCTCTTCTGGAAGAGCTGATTATTCTCCAAGAAAATGAAAAAGATGTTACATTGACATCTGTTGCTTCAAATGAATAATAGATAAATGAACTACCTAGGCAAGAAGAGTAAATGGAAACGCTTGGGCATCTCTTTTCTTGTAATTTAATCTTATAACATCTCTGTAGTGTCATCTAAATGCAGATTGAAGCTAAACTTGTTGAGGGTTCTGAAATTCAGGGTTTATATACTATTTTGTTCTCCAGTATATTTCTAAATTTCGTAAATAACTTGAGAGGCCTACTAACATCACTTTCTCAACAAAAGCAGAGAAAAATCTAAAATAGTTTAGTGGGGGATGTAGGCAGTAAAAGGATAACACTGAAAATTAAGATATGAATTTAAAAGATTTTTAGATACTTTCCAGCATGTTTTTTTTGATCCTATGACACTGAATATTTGCATCATGTTGAAGATTATCGACTGAATCCTCTACATAATAATTCCAGAAAAAAACAAGAATCAAACATCGTGAGATCAGCCCACTGGCAATTCCAATACCCAGGTGTACAAACCTCATTTACTTAAAGAATGGCCTTTCTCTTGAATTACATGATGATGCGATTTGAATAAGGTCCCCAAATCATCACCATTCTAGCTCACATAATGTGTCTTTGTAAAGGATCATAATGAGTCACCAAAGACACAATACCAGAAAGGCTATTTGGTTCAGAAATCATATGCTCAACCAGACCATGAAAAAAGTGATTGTAAATATGGCATATGCTTGACAAGCCATGGAACACCAGCTGGGCTCTGCTTCCTCCAAGAAGCTCCAGCTAGGTAGTGGTATGGCATCCTTCCAATGGCAACAGTTTCCTTTAGGCTTCCACAGAGTCGGAAGAGTTTGGGCCCCTCCTGGTTCATTAGATCGACATGGTCATCACACAGACAGATATTGTGAGTAAAAGTTGAGGGTGACCCTAGTCTGATGTTACCCCACAGGCTAGTTCCTTGTTGTCTTTCAAGTCTACTCATTCCCACAGCCAGTTTGCAGATTTCTGGTCAGTCTGACTTTAACTTTGTTTTTGATGACAAAATATTCAGGTTCCACAACTATTCAGAGTCAACCCTGTGCCTCTTTTGACCTTAAGTAACTTAAATCTATTCCCTTATTTCCTTCCTTAGCCTCTTTTTTTTTAAAAAAAAAGAAAAAGCAAAACTTAATAGAACCTTGAATTTCCTCTATTGCAAATTCTTAGGGTTTCTGTCAAAAGAGATTTGAAATACAACATGAAATGATGTACTCACATTCCTCACCACCATCTCCAAATAACTGAATTACATAAATAAAACATTATATGAAAAGTGCTTTGCTACAATTTATGGGAGGTAAATTTAAGAAGAGCTGGCTCATTGTAGGAAAATTCAACTTATCTTTTCCTGATCCTTTTATTTAATATAGGGAGAGAAATTTATGGCAGTTAAAAAAAAATCTATTACTGTTTCTCATAACTGAATCCATTATTTTTCTCCATGATCCATCAGGTAAAAACAAGAATAATAGATTGCTTTGACAGAACCTTGAACATAAATGTCCTCAAGAATCAAACACAGCAAGTTAAACGGGTTTCAGGTTGTATTAAAACAGGAAAAGATAAACTTTTTTTCATATTTCAAAATCAGATATTACTAAAAAATTTATTATTATTAGCTACTAAAAAACAAACTATAGAGTAGCTGAATTTGCACATTGAAATGGGAATATTTCTATTCATTTCTATATGTACACAAGAAAAATTAAACATGAAGAAATGAATTCAAAGAAAAAGAACTATTTTCTTTCCATTTATGCTAACTGGTTATTTATAATTTACTCCTTGATTGCATTAGACGACTTTAAATAAACAAGTTGTTCTATACACAGTCAACTAATTTAAAAGATTAGTCTTGATCTCATCTTAGAAATAGTTTCTGTTTATAAAGGAATCAAGGGGTTCTATAATCTTTAGCTTCGCACGACCCATTTCATTCCAAGGTCTTCAGGAAAGTTTGGGTATATATGCACACATCTGCCTGGAATACACACACACACACACACACACACACACACACACACACATCACATCACATAAACACACACAAATAAATATATACAGACTCACATACACGCATGTATATATTTAGAGAGAGAAAGTAGGGAGATGAGGTGATGATGATAGATGGGTGGATAGATAGATACAGAGATAGATAATTCTAATTGTTAATTCATCTCAGGGAATTTTCTCCTTAATGAACACCTCTCCAGCATCTCATATTCTCTACTTTTATTCAGATAAGCCAACCTCCCAACTTGTCTCTGACGAAGGTGACCACATTCCCAGATTCAGAGTCAGAACTTATTCCAATCCAATCAGCACATAGCATTCACATTAAGCCTATTACTGGTCCATGGCTGGGCATAGGACCCAAGTTTGCCAGAACACAAAAATGAAAATAATTCTTAATCCAAGTTTGGGATGGAGATTTCCCATTTTCTCTTGCCAGATGAGGAGAAGAGAACGCAGAACCCCTGTTTTGCCATTGACAGCCATCTGTGACCCTGGGAAGGAGGGCAATGCTGACGGCAGAGGGAGGTTTGGAAAGGACATGGGTCTTTGTTGACATCATTGAACTGTTAATGATATTGCACCTGAAGCCCTCCCTACTTCCTGTCTCCCAGTTAAAAGAGTTTACAAATTTACTTCTTGTTTAATCTACTTTGAATTTGGGTTTCCGTAACTGTTTAGATAGACACTTCTCCTTTAAAGAAAGGTATGAAAATATACTCAAAATATCCTGCTTTCTCATGGCTTGTTTCATTCCTATTGCTTTACACTGGAAGATTTTTGAATAGATATTTGATTTTGAAACCACCTTGGAAAAGTCTACCTAGTTATCTAATGAGACAGGTAATTTGATACATTCATTATTTTAAAAAACGATAACTTTGTTACAAAGGTTAATGCAAACTTAAGATGAATAAAAACACTCTTATCCTACCAGACCAAAAAAAAAAGTTTCATAACCAAGTTTAGACATTATTCCTAGCCTCTAGTTCTGAAATAGAGTTTGACCTATTTTGTAGTCCATTTAAAACTCTGGTCTGATTGCTGGCAAGATGGCCTAATAGGAACAGCCCTGGTCTGCAGCTCCCCGCAAGATCAATGCCGAAGGCGGGTGATTTCTGCATTTCCAACTGAGGTACATGGTTTATCTCAGTGGTACTGGTTGGACAGTGAGTGCAGCCCACGGAGGGCCAGCTGAAGCAGGGTGGGGTGTCACCTCACCCGGGAAGCACAGGGGGTCAGGCAACTACCTCCCCTACCCAAGGGAAGCCATGAGGGACTGTACCTGAGGAACGGTACACTCTGGCCCAGATACTGCACTTTTCCCATGGTCTTCGAAACCCGCAGACCAGGAGATTCCCTCTGTTGCCTATGCCACTGGGGCCCTTGGTGTCAAGCACAAAACTGGGCAGCCATTTGGACAGACACCAAACTAGCCACAGGAGTTTTATTTTCCATACCCCAGTGGCACCTGGAATGCCAGTGAGGCAGAACCGTTCACTCCCCTGGAAAGGGGGATGAAGCCAGGGAGCCAAGTGGTCTGGTTTGGTGGGTCCCACCCCCATGGAGCCCAGCAAGCTAAGATTCACTGGCTTGAAATCCTCACTGCAAGCACAGCAGTCTGAGATCGACCTGGAACACTTGAGCTTGGAGGGAGGAGGGGCGTCTGCCATTGCTGAGGCTTGAGTAGGCATTTTACCCTCATAGTCTAAACAAAGCTGCCTGGAAGTTCGAACTGGGTACAGCCCACCACAACTCAGCAAGGCCGCTGTGGCCAGACTGCCTCTCTAGATTCCTCCTCTCTGGGCAGGGCATCTCTGAAAAAAAGGCAGCAGCCCTAGTCAGAGGCTAATAGATAAAACCCCATCTCCCTGGGACAGATCACCTGGGGGAAGGGGTGGCTGTGGATGCAGCTTCAGCAGTCTTAAATATCCCAGCTGGCTAGCTCTGAAGAGAGTAGTGGATTTCCCAGCACAGTGCTCGAGCTCTGGTAAGGGTCAGACTGCCTCCTCAAGTGTGTCCCTGACCTCTGTGTATCCTGACTGGGAGATATCTCCCAGTAGAGGCTAACAGACACCTCATACAGGAGAGCTCTGGCTGGCATCTGGTGGGTGCCCCTCTGGGACGAAGTTTCCAGCGGAAAGAACAAGAAGCAATCTTTGCTGTTCTGCAGCCTCCGCTGGTGATACCCAGGCAAACAGGGTCTGGAGTGGACCTCCAGCAAACTCCAGCAGACCTGCAGCAGAGGGGACTGACTCTTAGAAGGAAAACTAACAAACAGAAAGAAATACCATGTCCACTCAGAGACCCCATCTGAACATCACCAGGATCAAAGACCAAACGTAGGTAAATCCAAGAAGACGAGGAGAAACCAGCGAAAAAGGCTGAAAGTTGAAAAATCCAGAATGTCTCTTCTCCTCCAAAGGATCACAGCTCCTCGCCAGCAAGGGAATGAAACTGGACGGAGAATGAGTTTGACAGACGGACAGAACTAGGCCTCAGAAGGTGGGTAATAACAAACTCCTTGAAGCTAAAGGAGCATGTTCTAACCCAATGCAAGGAAGTTAAGAACACTGTAAAAAGTTTAGAGGAATTGCTAGCTAGAATAACCAGTATAGCGAAGTACATAAATGACCTGATGGAGCTGAAAAACACAGCAAGAGAACTTCATGAAGCATACACAACTATAAATAGCCAAATCGATAAAGTGCAAGAAAGGATATCAGAGACTGAAGATCAACTTAATGAAATAAAGGAGAAGACAAGATTAGAGAAAGAAAGAAAGAATGAAAAGGAACTAGTAAAGCCTCCAAGAAATATGGGACTATGTGAAAACACCAAGTCTACGTTTGACTGGTGTACCTGAAAGTGACGGGGAGAATGGAACCAAGCTGGAAAACACTCTTCAGGATATGATCCAGGAGGACATCCCCAACCTAGCAAGACAGGCTAATATTCAAATTAAGGAAATACAGAGAACACCACAAAGATACTCCTTGAGCAGAGCAACCCCAAGACACAGAATCGTCATATTCACCAAGGTTGAAATGAAGGAGAAAAACTGTTAAGGGCAGCCAGGGAGAAAGGTCGGGAAGTCCATCAGACTAACAGAGGATCTCTCTGCAGAAACCTTACAAGCCAAAATAGAGTGGGGGCCAATATTCAACATGCTTCAAGAAAAGAATTTTCAACCCCTCATTTCATATCCAACCGTACTAAGTTTCATAAGCAAAGGAGAAATAAAATCCTTTACAGACAAGCAAATGCTGAGAAATTTTGTCACCACCAGGCCTGCCTTACAAGAGCTCCTGAAGGAAGCACTAAACATGCAAAGAAACAATCAATATCAGCCACTGCAAAAACACGCCAAATTGTAAAGACCATCAACACTATAAAGAAACTGCATCAACTTTCAGGCAAAATAGCCAGCTAGCATCATATGACAGGATCAAATTCACACATAACAATACTAACCTTAAATGTAAACAGGCTGAATGCCCCAAGTAAAAGACACAAAATGGCAAATTGGATAAAGACTCCAAAATGGCAAATTGGATAAAGACTCAAGACCCATCAGTGTGCTGTATTCAGGAGACCCATCTCACATGCAAAGACATACATAGGCTCAAGATAAAGGGATGAAGGAATATTTACCAAGCAAAAGGAAAGCAGAAAAAAAAGCAGGAGTTGCAATCCTAGTCTCTGATAAAACAGACTTTAAATCAACAAAAATCAAAAGAGACAAAAAAGGGCATTACATAATGGTAAAGGGATCAATGCAACAAGAATAGCTAACTATCCTAAATATATATACATCAAATACAGGAGCAACCAGATTCATAAAGCAAGTTCTTAGAGAACTACAAAGAGACTTAGACTCCCACACCATAATAGTGGGAAGTTTTAACAGCCTGCTGTCAATATTAGACAGATAAATGAGACAGAAAATTAACAAAGATATTTAGGACTTGAACTCAGCTCTGGACCAAGTGGACCTAACAGACATCTACAGAATTCTCCATCCCATATCAACAGAATATACATTCTTCTCAGCACCTCACCACACTTATTCTAAAAGTGAACACATAATTGGAAGCAAAACACTACTCAGAAAATGCAAAAGAATGGAAATCATAACAAACAGTCTCTCAGACCACACTGCAATCAAATTAGAACTCAGGATTAAGAAACTGACACAAAACCTCACAACTGCTTGGAAACTGAACAACCTGCTCCTGAATGACTACTGGGTAAATAACAAAATTAAGGCAGAAATAAAGATGTTCTTTGAAAACAATGAGAACAAAGACACAATGTACCAGAATCTCTGGAACACACTGAAAGCAGTGTGTAGAGGGAAATTAATAGCACTAACTGCCCACAAGGGGAATCAGGACAGATCTAAAACTGACACCCTGATATCACAATTAAAAGTACTAGAGAAGCAAGAGCAAACAAATTCAAAAGCTAGCAGAAGACAAGAAATAATTAATATCAGAGCAGAACTGAAGGATATAGAGACATGAAAAACACTTCAAAAAAATCAATGAATCCAGGATCTGATTTTTTGAAAATATCAACAAAATAGATAGAACACTAGCCAGATTAAAAAGAAGAAAAGAGAGAAGAATCAAACAGACACAATAAAAAATGATAGAGGAGATCACCACTGACCCCACAGAAACACAAAATACCATCAGAGATTACCATAAATACCTCTAAGCAAATACACTAGAAAATCTAGAAGAAATGGATAAATTCCTGGACACATACACCCTCCCAAGACTAAACCAGGAAGAAGTTGAATCCCTGAATAGACTAATAACAAGTTCTGAAATTGAGGCAGTAATTAATAGCCTACCAACCAGAAAAATTCCAGGACCAAACAGATTCAGAGCCAAATTCTACCAGAGGTCCAAAGAGGTACAAAGCTAGTACCATTCTTTCTGAAAATATTCCAAACAATAGGAAAAGAGGGACTCCTCTCTAACTCATTTTATGAGGCCAGCATCATCCTGAGACCAAAACCTGACAGAGACACACACACACACACACAAAGAGAAAATTCCAGGCCAATATCCCTGATGAACATTCATGCAAAAATCCTCAATAAAATACTGGCAAACCGAATGCAGCAGCACATCAAAAAGCTTATCCACCACGATCAAGTTGGCTTCATCCCTGGGACGCAAGGCTGGTTCAACATACACAAATTAATAAACACAATCCATCACATAAACGGAACCAATGACGGAAACCACATGATTATCTCAATAGATGCAGAAAAGGCCTTTGATAAAATTCAACACCCCTTCATACTAAAAACTCTCAATAAACTAGGTATTGATGGAACGTATCTCAAAATAATAAGACAGATTTATGACAAAACCACAGCCAATATCATACTGAATGGGCAAAAGCTGGAAGCATTCCCTTTGAAAACTGGCACAAGACAAGGATGCCCTCTCTCACCACTCCTATTCAATATAGTATTGAAAGTTCTGGCCAGGGCAATCAGGCAAGAGAAAGAAAGAAAGGGTACTCAAATAGGAAAAGAGGAAGCCAAATTGTCTCTGTTTGCAGATGATATAATGGTATAAGTAGGAAACCCCACCATCTCAGCCCAAAATCTCCTTAAGCTGATAAGCAACTTCAGCAAAGTCTCAGGATACAAAATCAATGTGCAAAAATCACATGCATTCCTATATGCCAATAACAAACAGAGAGCCAAATCATGAGTGAACTCCCATTCACAATTGCTGCAAAGAGAATAAAATACCTAGAAATACAACTTACAATGGATGTGAAGGACCTCTTCAAGGAGAACTACAAACCACTGCTGAAGGAAATAAGACACAAATAAATTGAAAAACATTCCATGCTCATGGATAGGAAGAATCAATATTGTGAAAATGGCCATATTGCCCAAGACAATTTATATATTCAATGCTATCCCCATCAAACTACCATTGACTTTCTTCACAGAATTGGAAAAAACTACTTTAAACTTCATATGGAATCAAAAAAGAGCCTGCATAGCCAAGACAATCCTAAGCAAAAAGAACAAAGTTGTAGGCATCATGCTACCTGATTTCAAACTATATCACAAGCCTACAGTAAACAAAACAGCATGGTAGTGGTACCAAAACAAATATATAGACCAATGGAACAGAACAGAGGCCTCAGAAATAACACCACACATCTACAACCATCTGATTTTTGATAAACCTGACAAAAACAAGCAATGGGGAAAGGATTTCCTATTTAATAAATGGTGTTGGGAAAACTGGCTAGCATATGCAGAAAACTGAAACTGGACCCCTTCCTTACACCTTATACAAAAATTAACTCAAGATGGATTAAAGACTTAAACGTAAGACCTAAAACCATAAAAAACCTAGAAGAAAGCCTAGGTAATACCATTCAGGACATAGGCATGGGAAAAGATGTCATGACTAAAACACAAAAACCAATGGCAACAAAAGCCTAAATTGATAAATGGGATCTAATTAAACTAAAGAGCTTCTAGGCAGAAAAAGAAACTATCATCAGAGTAAACAGTCAACCTACAGAATGGGAGAAAATTTTTGCAAGCTATCCATATGACAAAGGGCTAATACCAAGAATCTACAAGGAACATAAACAAACTTACAAGAAAAAAACAGACAACCCCATAAAAAGTGCGTGAAGGATTTGAACAGACACTTTTCAAAAGAAGACATTTATGCAGCCAACAGACATATGAAAAAAAGCTCATCATCACTGATCATTAGAGAAATCCAAATCAAAACCACAATGAGATACCATCTCACACCAGTTAGAATGGTGATCATTAAAAAGTCAGGAAACAACAGATGCTGAAGAGGATATGGAGAAATAAGAACACTTTTACACTGTTGGTGGGAGTGTAAATCAGTTCAACCATTGTGGAAGACAGTCTAGCAATTCCTCAAGGATCTAGAACTAAAAATACCATTTGACCCAGCAATTCCATTACTGGGTATATACCCAAAGGATTATAAATCATTCTACTATAAAGACACATGCACATGCATGTTTACTGCGGCACTATTCACAATAGAAAAGACTTGGAACCAACGCAAACGCCCATCAGTGATAGACTGGATAAAGAAAATGTGGCACATATATACAACACAATACTATGCAGCCATAAAAAAGGGTGAGCTCATGTCATTTGCAAGGACATGGATGAAGCTGGAAACAATCATTCTCAGCAAACTAACACAAGAACAGAAAACCAAACACTGCATGTTCTCACTCATAAGTGGGAGCTGAACAATGAGAACACATGGACACAGGGAGGGGAACATCACACACTGGGGCCTGTCAGGGGATGGAGGGCTAAGGGAGGAACAGCACTAGGAGAAATACCTAATGTAGATGACGGGTTGATGGGTGCAGCAAACCACCATGGCGCGAGTATACCTATGTAACAAAACTGCACTTTCTGCACATGCACCCCAGAACTTAAACTATAATAAAAAGTAAAAAATAAAAATAAATAAAACTCTGATCTGTAGGCCAAAGGGTATTTCTTTTTCTTTATTAATTACTCAGAAGTCTAGGCCACAGCAATCCTACTGTTCTCCTCTCATTTTCCTAAACTATTTTGATACTTATTTCTCAGACTTTACAGGCTATTAGATATTTCTCACATTTCCATAGATAATAACTCATTAGCTTTGCAACCTGATTCTCAATATTAAGAGATTAAAACGAATGTATATGACTCTCGGTTGACACATACTGAAGTATAGAAAAATTCCATCATTTCCTTCTGCAAAATGAAAAAGATTTTAATTCGTTTTCTCAACAGCTGCATCATTTTTTATGCATAGAAAAAAATGTGCAATTACTCCAAGTACAATCAAGTCATTTAACGTGGCTTTACCATCATTGTAGTTACAGGATATTTTAAAAGAGAAAAAAAAATCTCAAAGCACAGGTCCTGCTGTGCAGCAAAGCAATCATATTCCTTTATAATAACAGCCTGATGGGATTCAGCAATCTGAGGAATAATGAATAACCACTCTAATCAGTAAACAGGAAGATGCTACAACAGCCACTGAGTAAAAACTGACTATCATCTGTTGATTCTCTTGATCGGCATTTCAAACAATAAATTGAAATGTAAGTATCTCTTAAAAAGAAAAATAACTTTGTTTAGTGTGCTTAATTTTACCAGGCAGTGAGGACATTATATATCACCTTGATTGTCTTGCAGTGTTGCCCAGTCAATAAAATGCACAAATAATCTTTTTTATAATACATGGTCAACTTTATCCTATCACTTGAATACGTCAGGATAAACTGATTGTGGAGTTGGTTGATAACATTGTACTTTGGAACTGACTATTTGAATTTGTTTTGCTACTTTATTATTTGATATTCTTCTCCAGTGTTCATCTTATGAAGTTATTTGCATCTGAATATGAAGAGTCTGTTTCAAAATAGTCCTCAAGTTTCCAATGCAGTGTCTCAAATGTAGGTCGTTCCTTAGGCTCTGCATTCCAGCACTCCAACATGATGTTGTAAAATTGCTGTGGACAACTGGATGGCTGGGGAAGTCTATAGTTTTGAGCCAACATCTGGATTACCTGGGCACCTGTCATACCTAGAAAATACAGAACAGAAACAATAACAACAACAAAAAAAAAACAAGTTAAAGCTCAGAGTCTTAAACTTATAGCCATTTATACTCTAGGTTAGTAAGTAAGTCAATTTCCTTGGCAAAGCTTTGAGGTCTACCATTCCCTTCCCAGGTTCCACAGATTAAACTAAGTCCTGCAGCAGGTCATGTCTATAAGACTGCAATTCACTAGCAAAGGAGAGGGAAGTAATAAACCACCTCATTAATGCAAATTACCATCATCAAATTTTATCTATCAAGCTCCCGCAGGTACTTGGTATGGTCAGCCTCATAACTCTGCCCTCTAAGTCTGGGAGAAGCAGTTAAAGTCACACCTAAGTAAGTGACCTGCAGCAGAAAGGTCCACTTCAGAATTAATTACTCACCACTGTAAGGCATTTTGCCATAAGTAATGATTTCATAAAGAAGGATTCCAAATGACCACACATCGGACTTAATGCTGAATTTATTAGTACGAATGGCTTCGGGTGCAGTCCACTTCACTGGCAGCTTTCTTTCGTGTTTAGATTCATAGATGTCTTCATTATCTACCTGTTAATGCATTAAGGAATCCAGGCCAAGTTAAAGCAATTTTTTTTGCTACCCTCATTCATCTATAATCTGCTTCAGATTAAAATTTAGAGAAAAAAGATTCAAAATGAGCTTAGTTCAATTGACAATTACATTAGCAAATTCTGAATCTGGTATACAAGACTGAAAAATATGTGGGAAGTCATTAATAAAATATTATTTAAGAGCCTACTATGTGCCAAGAACAGCACTGAAAGAAACATTCTACTACATTTGGAGAATTAATACATGATTCAGGCTTCACATCTGATCCTGAGCGAAAAAAAAAGGAAGCAAAGTCTATTGTTTGATTTACTGATGATACTGAAAAGCCACTGACTTTGATAATTACCATGTAATCACTTGCTAATAATGAAAAGTAGGATCTAAGTGTTTTAAATTAATATATAAACTCACTGGGGTACTAATTAATTTATAAAAAGAAAAAAAATGATGAATTCATGAAGATTAAAAGGGAATCATTTATTTGTTGTTTCATGCCCTGTATCCATATTTTTAGGGTACAATATGGAAATTTTAAATTAATTTAAGAGAAAAACACCTAATATTATATCTCCTATAGAGTATCTTTCAGACTGAGGTAAAAATTGGGAAATCAAAAAGCCAATGATTGCTGAAGAATTCTGGTGGCATGCAAATTAGTCTGGCATACAGTGAGTAATGGTGGTTAGGTTAACACTGCGCAAAGTGTACAGCTTTTGTAAAGGAAATATAGGCGAACAGAGGTGACTGGTACTAACTGAAAAACAGATCATTAATTCAACTATATACTTAAGTACATACTTTCCAATCTGGTTGGTCACTGTTTTCTCTATTTTGTTTCTCCTTGATAAAGAAATAGGAATGTGCAGGCAGTTTGTAAGGTTTTGGACTATTGAAGTAGTTTATGGACTACAGAACTTGGAGAAACATTGTTTTAAAGAATAACAGTATATCTATTGGTTTACTAACTGTTAGACTTTTGACCTATTACGAAAACTAATTAAAACAAAACCAAATCCACCTTAAAAACTCTGGCAAGTCCAAAATCTGCTACTTTGTAGATATTATGTTCACCAACAAGGACATTTCTGGCAGCCAGATCTCTGTGAATGTAGTTCCGAGACTCCAGATAGGCCATTCCAGAGGCAACCTGTGCCGCTATGTCTACCTGTTGAGTCAGATGGATTTTGGACCCAGCATCACCTAAGCAAAAAGAGAAAAGTAAGAAAGTTACTTTAGAGAACATTTGAACTATAAAGTGAATTCTGAGAATTTTCAATGAATGAGCTATCAGTGAGATTAAGTACAATGACACTGATCTGTTGAGATATATATATATATATATATATCATTAACACAACTTAGTTTGCTGTGAAAGGTTAATAAGGCAACAATTTTTTCAGAGTCCAAACATTTTCCAAGGCCCTCTCTTCCTCAAATGAGTATTACAAGTAACAAGTCATCACATGATTCAAACATGGCTACAATTATCTGCGACTGTGGCTATTTTGCCTTTTTTCTTTTTTTAAATTTTATTTATCTTTTATTTTAAGTTCAGGGGTACATGTTCAGGTTTGTTATATAGGTCAACTTGTGTCATGGGGGATTATTGCACAGATTATTTTGTCACCCAGGTATTAAGCTTAGTACCCATTAGTTATTTTTCCTGATCTTTTCCTTCCTCCCCACCTTCGCCCTCTCATAGGACCCAGTATGTGTTGTTCCCCTGTGTGGGCGAACATAGCTCTCACTTATAAGTGAGAACATGTGGTATTTGGCTTTCTGATCCTGCATTAGTTTGCTAAGGATACTGGCCTCCAGCTCCGTCCACGTTGCTGCAAAGGACATGATTTCATTTTGTTATGGCTGCATAGTATTCCATGGTGTGTACGTACCACATTTTCTTTATCCATTCTACCACTGATGGGCATTTAGGTTAATTCCATGTCTTTGCTATTGTGAAGGGTGCTGCAAGAAACATACATGTGTATGTGTCTTTATGATAAAACAATGTATATTCCTTTGGGTATATATCCAGTAATGGGACTGCTGGGTCAAATGGTAGGTCTGTTTTTAGATATTTGAGGAATCGCTGCCCTGTCTTCCACAATGATTGAACTAACGTACGCCCCTACCAACAGTGTACAAGCATTCCTTTCTCTCTACAACCTTGCCAGCATCTGTTATTTTTTGACTTTTTAATGGCCATTCTGGCTGGTGAGAGATGGTACCTCATTGTGGTTTTGATTTGCATTTGTCTAATGATAAGTGCTGTTGAGCATTTTTTTCACATGATTTCAGTACCATATGTCACTGACTAATTTCTTCATGGAAATTAATACTTAACTGCTACTGAATTTCTTTCAAGCATTGCGTACTTTGTTTTAGTCATTGAGCCAATAAAACAATACTAACTTCTATGGCTGAGCCAATGAAAATTTCTCATTCTTCCATCATGTTGTTTTTAAAAACTAGCTCACTAATACAAATGAAAGGTCTATCCATAGTTATAAAGTATGTATATTACATTTGTACCACCAAGCTTGATACATTTTTTTTTTCTCTGCCTTAATCTGTTATTCTTAGAATAGGTTGCTCATCTCTCCAGACATGGACATACCTTCAATAGGCAAAGTTTCTCCTACTGGGAATTCTTTATAACTAAGTATTAAAAAATTTATATAGTACAATCAGTTTGATTATTATTAGTAGAGGGGGGTCAGCATTATTTTGTGGTGACTGACTCTTTGTATTTGCATTTGACTTACCTATTTTGTATTTGTACACAAAATAATACTGACTCCTACTTTGAAATGGGATGAGTCATCCCTGGGTAGGATTTAGCTGCCATGCTGTTGACAGATGTTTTCAGATGTCTGGAGAATTAAAATAATGTCACATCAACTCAAACTAATATTCCTCTTATATATCCCTGTCTGAATAAGCTGAATACTACACAAAGTCCATCAGACTCATGGTCAAAAGCATAGACACAAGCCCTGACTTGAGAGGCAGCTGTATGCATTACAGGGGTCAGGAAATCTGGTTTGAAGCTAGAGGGCCAGACTTTCAATCAAGGATATGCCTGATATTTCTCTGTGACCTTGGGCAAGCAGCTTAACATTCTTATGCATCAGTTTCCTCATCTGTACAATGATAATAGTAACTACTTTATGGTATTTCCTGTTAAAATGAAAATTAAAATGAATTAATTCATGTAAAGCACTTAAAGCAGTGCTTGGCACCTAGAAAGAACTCAGTAGATCCTATCTGTTATTATCATTGCTCCTATCTAATCAAGATAAAACATAGAAATTGCTAAGTTAGAGATACATATGAATTACCCATGTGGAAATGACTGAAGGAAGACAAGCTATGGGTCTGGAACTCAGGGGAGAATATGCAGCAAGAGATATAGATTTAACAATCATAAGTTATAAGTGGGAGTTAAAACAGTAAAAGTGGGTGAGATTGCTAGGAAATGACAGAGAAACACCAATATTGAAGGTGGGCAGAGGAAGATAAACCTACAAGAAAACTGTGAAGAATCAGCCAAAAGAATATGAGAAGAAAACCACTAGAGAAACTTGTAACATGTCAAAGGTTTTGAGAAAGAGAAAATGCCATGATAGTCAAATTCCACAAATAAGTCCACGAAGAAAAGGACTAAGACATTTGTTAAATATCATAAGGGAGTCCCTGGAGATCTTGGGGATAGGAAGAGCAGTTTGACTGGAGATCAGGTGGGTATAAGGATTTGAGGGCTAAATACGAGTGGAGGACATGGAGACAGAAGAAGGAGGTGGCAAATTCCAAAATCCTAATCAAGAAGGAAAACAAGAAGGTTCTGGTAGAGGTAAACATAAAGTAATGGGAAAGCAATTATCATAAAATTTGGGATAGTGAGGGGTTGTAATTGATAAAGTATTCAGGGGGTTTCTAGGGTGCTGGCCACATTCTAATGCTTGATGTGGGCAGTGACTGAATGGTTGCTTATTTGTTTGCTTTATAATTACATGTTAAATGATATTGTATGATTATGTGTTTTCTACATATATGCTATTTTTAATAAAAAATGAAATAAAGAGAGCCAAAAGAATTTTTAAGGGAAACACTTAAGCAGTGTGTGTGTGTACATATATATTTATTTTTTTAAGGCAAGTAGCATATCTCAATAAGTTGTGAGGTGAAATTAACTGCTTACCAATCCTTTTGTCCTTTCTTTTATCCCTGAGCACAGACAGAAGATTACATTTCCCATCTTCCCTTAGAGTTAAGTTGAGCCCTGTCACTAGTTCTGGGCAATGCTATGTGTGCAGAAATGATGAACATCACTTACAAGCCTGGGTGTTAAAATCTCCCACATCTTTATGGCTAGAGGGATGCATTTCAAAATGGTAGAGCCACATGAGTCTAAATCCCTGTATTATCCTTTAGAGAAAGTCACCTAGCAGAGCAGTCTGGCCCATATCAAAAAAAAAAATACCCATTGTTTTGTATTAAGTCATAGAGAGTTTTGAATTCTACATTATAGCAGATGACATTATGCAGTCTAATACAAGATATAAGCATGAAAATAAATTATAACTTAGTATGCAGCATAATGGCAAAACATTGCTGCTATGATAGCCAAAATAGCTAGGCCTTTTGATATCAAATTCACTCAATAAGAAAAGAAATGTATGGAAATTAAGACAAGCTGGTTACTAACCGTGAGTTATGTGGTGTCTTCTAAAATAGCTCCCAGTTATCTGTACCTCCTGATATTCAAGCCTTTGTGAAAGCCTCTTCTACTAATTGTGGCCTGGACCTAGTGACTCATGTTTAACAACAGAATATGGCAGAAGTAGGTGGGCTATCACTTCCAAGATTAAATTAGAAGAGGCTGTGACTTTGCCTTACAGATAATCTCCACCCTGTTGTTCTCTCGCTTGCTCACTCTAATAAAGCAAGCTGCCATGTTGCAAGGTGCCCAATGGAAAGGTCCCTGCAGCAAGGAGCAAAGGGCATCTTGCAGCCAACAACCAGAAAGGAATTGATTTCCTCAGTCCAACAGCCCAGGAGGAAATGACTCCTGCCAAGAGTCAAATGAGTGAGTTTAGAAGTGGATTTACCTCCATCAGAGCCTTCAGATGACTGGGTACTTGCCAACACCCTGACTGCAGCCTTGTAAGAGGCCCTGAACTAGGAGACCCAGCTAAGCTACACCTAGATTCCTAACCACAGAAACTGTGAGATAATAAACATTTGCTGCTTTAAGCCACTAAGTTTTGTGGTACTGTTTTGTGCAGCAATAGACAACTAATACAGATTGATGTTATAAAGATAACATCAGTGCTATGAATATAGTTAAAAACATGAACTATGAAGCCAAACTTCCGACTTGGATGAGTTACCTAATCTCTCCATACCTGTTTCTTCAACTGTGAAGTGGGACTACTAATACTTACCTCATAAGGTGGTTAGATAAATGAATGAAGTTCCCTTGTAAGTTTATTCCCTTTGTAGCAATTGTGAATGGGAGTTTGCTCATGATTTGGCTCTCTATTTGTCTATTACTGGTGTATAAGAATGCTTGTGATTTTTGCACATTGATTTTGTATCCTGAGACTTTACTGAAGTTGTTTATCAGCTTAAGGAGTTTTTGGGATGAGATGATGGGGTTTTCTAAATATACAATCATGTCATCTGCAAACAGAGATAATATGACTTCCTCTCTTCCTATTTGAATACCCTTTATTTCTTTCTCTTGCCTGATTGTCCTGGCCAGAACTATGTGGAGTAGGAGTGGTGAGAGAGGGCATCCTTGTCTTGTGCCAGTTTTCAAAGGTAATGCTTCCAGCTTTTGCCCATTCGGTATGATATTGGCTGTGGGTTTGTCATAAACAACTCTTATTATTTTGACATACGTTCTGTCAATACTTAGTTTATTGAGTGTTAAGGACCTCTTTAAGGAGAACTACAAACCACTGCTCAAGGAAATAAGAGAGGACATAGATAAATGGAAAAATATTCCATGCTCATGGATAGAAAGAATCAATATTGTGAAAATGGCCATACTGCCCAAGGTAATTTGTAGATTCAATGCTATTGCCATCAAGCTACCATTGACTTTCTTCACAGAATTAGAAAAAACTACTTTAAATTTCATATGGAACCAAAAAAGAACCCACATAGCCAAGACAATCCTAAGCAAAAAGAACAAAGCTGGAGGCATCATGCTACCTGTCTTCAAACTATACTATGAGGTTACAGTAACCAAAACAGCATGGTAGTGGTACCAAAACAGATGTATAGACCAATGGAACAGAACAGAGGCCTCAGAAATAACACCTTACATCTACAACTATCTGATCTTTGACAAACCTTACAAAAACAATCAATGGGGAAAGGATTCCCCATTTAATAAATGCTGTTGGGAAAACTGGCTAGCATATGCAGAAAACTGAAACTGGACCCCTTCCTTACACCTTACACAAAAATTAACTCATGATGGATTAAAGATTTAAACATAAGACATAAAGCCATAAAAACCCTGAAGAAAACCTAGGCAATACCATTCAGGACATAGGCATGGGCAAAGACTTCATGACTAAAACACCAAAAGCAATGGCAACAAAAGCCCAAATTGACAAATGGGATCTAATTAAACTGAAGAGCTTCTGCACAGCAAAAGAAACTATCATCAGAGTGAACAGGGAACCTACAGAATGGGAGAAAATTTTTGCAATCTATTCACCTGACAAAGGGCTAATACCAAGAATCTACAAGGAACTTAAACAAATTTACAAGAAAAAAAAAAACCTCATCAAAAAGTGGGCAAAGGATATGAACAGACACTTTTCAAAAGAAGGCATTTTTGCAGCCAACAAATATATGAAAAAAAGCTCATCCTCACTGATCATTAGAGAAATCCAAATCAAAACCACAATGAGATAGCATGTCACGTCAGTTAGAATGGGATATTAAAAAGTCCAGAAACAACAGATGCTGGACAGGATATGGAAAAATAGGAATGCTTTTACATTGTTGGTGGGGGTATAAACTAGTTCAATCATTATGGAGGACAGTGTGGCAATTCCTCAAGGATCTAGAACTAGAAATACCATTTGACCCAGCAATCCCACTGCTGGGTATACACCCAAAGGATTATAAATCATTCTACTATAAAGACGCATGCACATGCATGCTTATTGCGGTACTATTCACGATAGCAAAGACTTGGAACCAACCCAAATGCCCATCAATGTTAGACTGGATAAAGAAAATGTGGCACATATACAACATGGAATACTATGCAGCCATAAAAAAGAATGAGTTCATGTCCTTTGCAGGAACACAGATGAAACTGGAAACCATCACTCTCAGCAAACTAACACAAGAACAGAAAACCGAACACCGCATGTTCTCACTCATAAGTGAGAATTGAAGAGTAAGAACACATGGATACAGGGAGGGGAACATCACACACCGGGGCCTGTCGGGGGGTGGTGAGCAAGGGGAGGGATAGCATTAGGAGAAATACCTAATGCAGATGACACGTTGATGGGAGCAGCAAACCACCATGGCACATGTATACCTATGTAACAAACCTGCACATTCTGCACATGTATCCCAGAATTTTAAGTATAATTTTAAAAAATAAAAGTAATTGAAAACAAAGAAAAATGAATTAATATTTATAAAAGACTTAGAAACTGACTGTCACAAAGTACTACAGTGTTTATAAAGAAAAAAGTATATATATGATCCTCTCCTATCACTATCTTGTATAGTTCATTTCCAGTCAATCACCTAATTTAATACTCTGAACAACTATATGAAGTAAGTATTGCAATTATTCTCGCCCATTTCATAGGGATTCCTATTACTCAAAGGAATAAGTAATAAGTTGTCTGATATATAATAGATGTTCTATAAGTATTTACTGGGGAAAAAACAAGTCAAACTAAACTTTTTTAAAATGGAGCTATTTATCCTCTTTAAATTGTAATAAGATGTATCTGTCATTAATTACCCTCAATACTAAAGTTTTTTTTACAGATCTCTCTCATTTTGCAGAAATGTATTACAAAAATTATCCAGCCAAGCTTAGAAACTACAAAAATGGTTATATAGAAAAAATATGTATGTTATTTCAGCTATCACATATGACATCTAATTTTATTACAGTAGATAGAAAAAGGTTTGCACTGATAGGCATAATACTGGAGGAAATTGAGTGACACACATTTCCTACTTTGAAGGGTGCAGTAACCTCAGTACTGCCTAAGTAAACCTCAACACGTACTTTTCATACAACCAACAGAGGTCAAAACTGATGTAAAAATTCACAAATCTATGATAATTTACATTTGCAGCAAGAAAATATTTTCAACTATATTCCATTACTCAAGAATCTTTCAGCTTAATAATATTCATTATGATGGGCTGCTTAAGAGTGGCACATCCATTTTTAAGATCACTTTATTGAATGTGAACCCTCTTGACTGGGGAAGGAGCTGTCTGCAGTGAGCACATGTTCATTACTCCTCCTGGCTGCTAAGCATCATCCTCACAAATGAAGGCACTGGTAAACTTGACCCTAATGGGGTAAACCACATTACCAGGCCACAAAAATCCTCAATGCCAAAGGAGTTGGCCACGTACCAAGTGGAACTTTTCAAGCTGACACCAAGAGTCTCAAAACAAGCTTGACTCCAAGTCCCAATCTTGTTAGGTTCAAGATGGTCCCAACTTAATCTGTTTATTCAATACCTAATTAGTACATACTTTCTTATGTGCCAGACACTGTTCTAACTCTGAAACAAAGAAAACACTATCTGCCTGTGTTGAGTTATATTCAGAGGATACTAAAAACAAGTCAAATAAATAAGATACACAGTATAAGATGCTTAACAGCCAAGAAGATAAAATAAAAAACAAGGGAAAAGGAATACTTTAAGAGTCAGTAGAAAGAGATTAAATTTTAAAATTCAGAGGGTGACCAGTGAAGCACTCACCAAGATGGAAACATCTAAGTAGAGATTTTGAGGAAATTAGAAGTGAGCATGTGGATAAATGTCAAAACAACAAAAAAATTCAGGCAGAGGAAATAACGAGTGAGGCAAAAGCATGCTCAGAGGGTAGGAAAAACAGAAAAGAGGGCTAGTGTGGCTGACACACACTGAGCGAGAAGAAGGTTGTAGAAGATGAGATCAGAGAGGGAACAGAGAGCCAGGCCATGCAGGACTTCATGAGTTACACATGCTTTGATTTACATTTTAACTGTATCTCTCCAGCTGTTGTGTTGAGAAGAAACTGAAGGCGACAAGAACCAGAAGATGAAGACCAGCCGGGAACTACTGCAGAATTCAGGAGAGAGGCAATGGCAGCCTGGATCAGGGTAGGAGCATTGAGGAGAGGTAAAATCCTCTATATATTTTGAAGGCCAGCCAATGGGATTTTGCTAGAAGGTTAGAGATGGAACATGAAAAGTAGAGACGATACCAAGGTATTAGGCCTGAGTGTTGATATGGTCAAAGAAGGAAAGACTGCAAGAGTAGCAGATTACTGGGGAGAATACAGGGAGATCAGTTTGGGGCATGTCATCTTGAGATGTCTAATAGACATTTCTACTATAGTAGAAATTAGGGCTGTTCACAAACAATGATTTTTTCCTCCTTTCAAGCACTTTACAGAATTGTACTTCCCTACCCTCTTTGACTTGATTTGTCCAAATGGAAAGGGAACAGAATTATCTTTGTCACTACTGGTCAGAAGCTTTAAGAATCAGGGTGAGATTAGTCTCATCCCCTTTCTCTGCCAGGGTGATCAAAAGAACTGAGCCACCAGCCAATATATTTTGCGATGTAGCATGGATAAGAAATAAACATGTGTGTTAAGCCCTTGGGGATTTGGAGACTGTTAGTTATTGCAGCATATTTACATTATGCAGACGGATACAATATTCAAGTGGAGACGTTAAGAAGGCAGTTGGGTATGACTCTCGAGTAAAGGGGGAATAAAATTTGGAGAACTGTCAGGACACAAAAAAATTAAACAATGAGATTAGATGAAATTAATAAGGGAACTAGTGATGTTATGAACAGTCTTGGAGAACTCCAAGATACTGAGAGGTCTGGGAATGAAGGAAATCACATAGGTTGAAAAGAATCACCAAGAAAGGAAGGAGGAAATGCCATTGAGTGAAGTGTCCTGAAAGCCAAATGAAGGAAATATTTCCAAGAGGAGAAAGCATCTATTGAATTAAATGCTGTTGGTAGATCTGAGGATGGGGAATAGGCCATTAGGTGTAATTATGTGAATACTATTAGGGACCTTTATAAAGCATTTTTTGCTAGATATGACCCAAGATGACGTTTGTACTTTGTCCTCCTGGGAATAAGGCAAAGGGGGTTATTAATAGCTGAGTTTAATCTTTCTACGGTGGGTAACATATTCTGATGCTGTTAAATTCAATATTTTTCTGCAATGAAGCTGAGTATATTTCTGTTTTTAATGGCATTCAACAGGCCTTATTATGTTCTTTGTTCTTCTTATCTTGTTTTATAGTTTAGTGTTACCAGCTTCACAAGGCATCCTGAAATCAGAGGATATTCTTATGTTTCTGAAATCTTTGTTTCATCATTCTCATCTCCCTTTACCTCTATACATTCTATCATTCCCACCCTGACATTTCTAGAAATTATAGAAGTCTCCTTTTCAAGCTTGAATTATTCATCAGTACTTGATCTCACCGTCTTTAAACATCTCATTTTAATGTTCATTATACTGTATTGTTGTTTACTAAATTATCCATTTGTAATAAACATCAAAATTTCACAATGCCCTCCAGTCTTCTCTGACTACAGGAAACAAATAGAGAAATAAAGCAATAGTATATTTCTGCTTTTTGCCTGACAATTCTTATGTTGCCTAGCAGTGGAAGTATTTTAAACAGCAACAAGAACAATGTTGTCAACTACTGGCAAAGAAAATAAACATAGGATACTTCCCTCCCTTTTGCCCCAAATGTATTCCATGTCCCCGAATTCTGTGCCATAGAAAATACTGGTCCATAACTGATAATGTTCAATTAGTGTAGGAAATAAAGCATCATGCAAAACATCCATTCTTTAATTTCCCACGTTACATTTAATTACTCTTATATATCTGTTGTGAAAAATTTTCTCTTCCACTGCATAAGTATTTTCCACCTTTTGAGTATACAGTATACAACCTATTAAATAGTAGCTGAGCCATTCAATGTTAAGACATTCATTCTCACAGACATACACATAGTAAATATCCTTTGGGTTACAGAAGGCTTGCTAAATTGACATTTATAGGACTAGCTAAACTAAATTCCTCTTTTTTTTTTTTTCTTTTATTAAGTCTTTGCTTACTTTGGAGATATTCTTGCAGACTTCCATGTCTCATCAACTCTGTAATAATATAAATTGGATCTTCTAAAGTGCAAACAGCATAAAGCTGGATAAGCTTTGGATGTCTTAGGTTCTTCATTATCTGTGCCTCCCTCAGGAAGTCACGTGGATCCATTGAACCTGAAACAAGAAGAGGCAGAAATCACTTTATGTTATTGAGGCATTCCTATCCTCACAGCAGCCTGGTGGGAATCATCAAGATTGCGTCCTGCTTCTCAGTAGAGTAAGAGCATCAGTGTCACAAATCTTCAGAGTTATCAAGAAGAGAATCAGTTCAGCCAGAGCAACCTAATAACTGGATGTGTTGGTGCATCAGGAGTATACGGTTTATATGTTATGACCTGTAGGTGAAGAGAGGTAGATTCAGGTCTACATGAAAAATGAAGGAAAAAGGAGAGATTGATAATCTAACTGATAAAACAAGGCATCTTAACACAAAAGGAAAACATTCTATTAACATGAGCACTGAAGGTCACTGAATATTTAATTACTGCAGCCAGAGACTGATAGCTGCCCTGTCCTTGGTGCCCACTGTGGGAACAGCTGGAAAAAACCTAAAACAGTGACATTCTGCCGTAATTTTATCTTTAATTCTGTAGGAACATAGTGTGTAGGCCAAGTGGAAAACATCCAAGACCATCCCCAAAACTTAATGGGGTTTTTTTCACCTGTTTTATATGTTCAACTTGAAACTGATATTTAATATTTTCTCCTGTACTATCTGCTTCCACAGTCAGAGCCTTAATAGCATGGCTATTGGAGGAGAGACAATATTAAGGCCTATTTAGAAGACTTGTCTGCAATTAAATTATATTTTAATGGCTCCACTCTGACTCACCATGCAAGGTGTCAAGTAGTTGCCATCAAATAAAATCTAAGAGGAGGAAGATTACCTGGAGTTTACATTTCACCAGTAATTTTAAAATATTTTCTTTTAGAATATGATGTTTCAGAGGCATTACTGTAATTAAAGGAATACTGTCATTTCACATCTTAGTATTTACTATGAATAATGCAAATATGGTTTCCATTGATGCTCCAAGAGACTACTACATTCATCATCCTCTCGATGTTGAAGACTTTATAACTGATATTTAAACCCAGGCATGGATAAGCTTTGACATTCTAAGACAACACTGTGACTTGTTTATTAATGTGAAGTTGAGTTAGTTACATGTGACCTGCACATCATTTCACATAAAACATTTGAGCAGTCTCCCCTTTGAGAACCCAGAAGTTCAGAACTGGACTGATCAGACTCTGCATTCTAGACAAATCTCAGCTCTCCGCCACTAGAGCTCTGTGTGATCTTGAGCAAGTTATCAAACCTCTCTAAACTTCAGTTTCTTCATCTGTAAAACATGGCTAATAATTTTACTGACATCATAAGATCATTAACAAGATAATAGCAATGCCTGCACGTATGTGTTCAGTGACTGTTGACCATTATTTATATTATCACTGATAATGCATAGTCTCGGAAAAACCAAACAGACCAGCTGTAATCACAGCTGTAAGTATATTTCACAGGCTAAGGAAGAAAAGGGACAAGGACTTAAAGAGAGAGAATAGGAGAAAATGGCCGATTCTCTTTTCCGTTACATGTTTCTGAGCTCCATCAATTCCATCTCTACCACTGGTTTACTCCACACAGTCAAAGAGGATTAAAATTTGGAATCATAGTCGCAAAATGGAGCCGAGAATAAGAGACACCTAAACCATAATAAAGGACTTTGTTCTTGATTGTTACAACTAGTTTGGCCTATGGTCAAATATCAACACAGTGGGGATTCCCCCCACTACCACCCAAAAAATATAAGCTTCCAGTGATAGCAGCAATTATGATCACCATACAGAAAATGAAGATGGGCGCGGTGGCTCATGTCTGTGATCCCAGAACTTTGGGATGCCAAGGCAGGCGGATCACTTGAGGTCAGGAGTTAGGAGACCAGCCTGGCCAACATGGTGAAACCATATCTCTACTAAAAATACAAAAATTAGCCAGACGTAGTGTCAGGTGCCTATAATCCCAGTTACTCGGGAGGCTGAGGCAGGAGAATCACTTGAACCCAGGAGGTAGAGGTTACAGTGAGCTGAGATCATGTCATTGCACTCTAGCCTGGGAAAAAAAAAAGACAAGAAAAGAAAAAAAAAGAAAAGAAAAAGAAAATTATATATACAACATATATTTATGTTACTGAAATTTCTATGTTGTGTGGCCATCAGATTCAAGCAACGTAGGACACTCAAACTCATTCCCAAATCAGACTATGCACAAGAACTGAAATCACAGTAGGTCAGAAGCCTCTTCAGGTGAAGACTGTTTCAGAGCACTCCTTCATGGCCATGCTGGTTATAGCTCACCAGCTGCAGAGTAAAGGAAGCCCAATCTCAACTCAGCTAGTAATGTAACATTAAATATTAATTTTTTCCTGTCAAAGCTACTGTAGGAGTTCATTTCAGGCTCATCTTTATTGCGTAGTAGCCTGCTAAGCAATAAATAGCTGCTAAGATTGATTAATGGCCCCAGTGAAGTGAGGACATTTAACCAATCACAAAAGCTGTTTGTGGCTATTACACTGTAAATCAATAATAATTATTACTGTTGGAGAGAAAGCTATCTTTTTTTTTTTTTAAATATGAGAAATCTGACTTTTTGGTTGTCTTTTGACTTCCCAAAGGGCTTCCTTAGAGAACAGTGTTAGGAAGGCTAGCTAGCTGTCTCTTCTTAGAAAAGAATTATTAGGTTGGACAATAAAGTTTAGCCAGCATTTATTAACAAGATTAGGGTTTAAAAGCATATACACACAGTGATTGTGAAAATCTCAGGTGCTAGAATAGAATGTCCTCACCTGGAGCACTCATATAGCATCTGGCCACTTAAAAGTGCCTGTCTCGGCAACCTACAGAATGGGAGAAAATTTTTGCAATCTACTCATCTGACAAAGGGCTAATATCCAGAACCTACAAAGAACTCAAACAAATTTACAAGAAGAAAACAAACAACCCCATCAAAAAGTGGGCAAAGGATATGAACAGACATTTCTCACAAGAAGACATTCATACAGCCAACAGACACATGAAAAAATGCTCATCATCACTCGCCATCAGAGAAATGCAAATCAAAACCACAATGAGATACCATCTCACACCAGTTAGAATGGCAATCATTAAAAAGTCAGGAAACAACAGGTGCTGGAGAGGATGTGAAGAAATAGGAACACTTTTACACTGTTGGTGGGATTGTAAACTAGTTCCACCATTATGGAAGACAGTATGGCGATTCCTCAAGGATCTAGAACTAGATGTACCATATGACCCAGCCATCCCATTACTGGGTATATACCCAAAGGATTATAAACCATGCTGCTATAAAGACACATGCACACGTATGTTTATTGCCGCACTATTCACAATAGCAAAGTCTTGGAATCAACCCAAATGTCCATCTGTGACAGACTGGATTAAGAAAATGTGGCACATATACACCACGGAATACTATGCAGCCATAAAAAAGGATGAGTTTGCATCCTTTGTAGGGACATAGATGCAGCTGGAAACCATCATTCTTGGCAAACTATCACAAGAACAGAAAACCAAACACCGCATGTTCTCACTCACAGGCGGGAACTGAACAATGAGATCACTTGGACTCGGGAAGGGGAACATCACACACCGGGGCCTATCATGGGGAGGGGGGAGGGGGGAGGGATTGCATTGGGAGTTATACCTGATATAAATGACGAATTGATGGGTGCTGACGAGTTGATGGGTGCAGCACACCAACATGGCACAAGTATACATATGTAACAAACCTGCACGTTATGCACATGTACCCTAGAACTTAAAGTATAATAATAAAAAAAAAAAAGTGCCTGTCTCTTGTTTCATCTGGCAGATGAAAATGCTGAAACTGAATTCCTGCACTAGTAAATTTGCGCTTCAGTGGACACATCTGTCAGCAGCCCCACGGAGGCTAACATTTATTAAGAACTTGCTGCATATACTTTACGTACATTGGCTCCATTTGTCCTCATAAAACCCTAGAAAGTGGGAACTATTATGCTTCCCACTTCCAGATAAGAAGATTCCAAAACGTTAAAAAATTGTCCAGAGTCACAGAGGGCAGGGCCAGGTTTAAACACAGATTTATGTTATGTCAAATTTGACACTATTAACTTGTTACACCAGAGGATCCCAACATTTTCAGTTCACGGAACCCTTAGTGTCTCCATAACTTTTTTCATGATGTCTCTAAGTGAAAAAAAAAAAAACAAAAAACTAACAGTTCTTTTGATTACTGGGTTAGATCCAAACAAGTTAAGAAGTATTTATCCTAACAATGTAACAGCCATTTGAAAAAGTAACACAGGTAAATTGAAAGGAAAAGACAATTTTTCATTTAATTCTTAACTACAAGTGCTTACTAAAGTGATATATGCATTCCTGGGACACTGCACAACTTCTCCAATCTTAGAATCAGGTGGAGCACTGCTACCCCCATTTTCTGGTCCGTATTGATTTTTGTGTGGATTTTGCATTTGACCATAGCAACCATCAAAAACCCAGCTTTACAAAGATACAATGTCAACAAAACGAATGTTGTTTTAAAGTTGAAACCATGAACTACTTAAAGGTAGCAGCTTGTACAAGATTCAGGATGTTAACTTCAAAACTTTTAAGTATTTCACAGCACTCCTGTGAATTCACCGTGGTGCCCTCAAGAGCCTTGGCACACAGTTTGGGAACCAGAGTGTTACCCTATCCTGCCAGCAATCAAATCCCAAGTGCTCAAGTTCTGCCACCAGACCTCTAAGAATTACCAAACCTCTAAGAATTCTGGGCTAGGTAAATAATGCAGGTCTCCCAGAAAACTACAATCTAGCCTATGTTGATTATTCTTACCTCTGTTATAAAGGTACATATGAGGTTACTACAGCAATGTTGCACTTTTATAGACTGTCACTTCCATGGGGTGTGATGCAATAGTAATAGATGTGAGTTCAAATCCCAGCTATGCCATTTACTGACTTTTTCATTATTATAATAATAGTTTATATTCATCACTTACTGTAAACCAGGTACTATACAAAGTATTTCCACTAATGACCTAATTTATCTTCTTGGCTGGCCTTATTATTACTTCTGTTTTACAAATGACAAAACTGAAGCATAGAGTTCAAAACTTTGCTCAAGATCACATAACTAGAAAGTATTTGGGAAATTACTTAGTCTCTCTTTTAAATAGAGGGAATAAAGCCTGGCTGAATAAATACTGATTTCAGTATAATTTTACTTGCCATCACAGGAAAAAGGAAGACGGAAGGGAAAAAAAAGTTCCTACATTTTCAAATACAAGTTTCCTTAGATGGACCATTTTGCCTTTGAACCATAGAAAACTAATACTTTTAGAAATAGTTGTTTCCTGAATAGTATCAAGATTCCTTCTGATTTTTTAAATATTTTCAGTTAAGTCAGTATCTGTTAACTAAGGCTAAGAACAACATGGGAAGAAGGACATTGGAAGACTGAATTCTAACTCCAGAGAAGAGATGAATTGTCAGACTCTTCAATCAGTGATATTTTAAGACTCAGTTGAACCAGGAAGTGTGCTCTTGTTTTTGTATTTTAATGCCTTATCCATAGGTTTGGGTCACCTGGGCTAGAGAGAATGACCACAACACCTGCTTGCTGCCAGTATTAGCCATCCCATGACCTCTTAGATATTTACAGTGTTAAATTGAGCTCATAAAAATCAACATATGCCATTTAACCTTTATTGTTCTCGCACCTGGTTTTAATGTTTTCACTGCTACTGGAGTGGTATTGTTCCACAGACCTTCCCATACTTCGCCGAACTGACCAGATCCCAATCGCTTCAGAAGCTGTATGGAGTTGCGGTCTATCTCCCACTGGTCCACGGTTTTATACGACAAATCAAATGGAGCTGGGACCTGGATCTGTTCCATAGAATAATAAGAGCGATTGTTAAAAAAAAAAAAAAAAATAGGGGGGTATATTTAATATTATTTTGTTGCAAATAATAGTCTAGGTACTTTTAAATAAAACATTTTTTAAAACAAAATATTGTAAACTGTATTATTATTGCTTCAAAAACAAAAAGTATGGTGGGAGAATCTGCATTGTTAACTCTTCAAATTGATCTTCCAAATCTTAGGAAGTCAGACACCTTCTTGTCAATCTGTCTGATCCCATACCTAATGCCAACCTCACTCAGGTCTGGAATGACTTATCTGTACCTCTTCACCTAACTAAATCCTCTCAGTTTCAAGGCCCAGTTGAAGTTCCATCTCACCCACAAATCCTTCCCAAACTCTTTGGCTATAGTTTCATTATATGTATCATCTATTTTGCATAATTAAATGTTTTATATTTTTCAAACTCATTTTTTCATTTCTTTATTTGTTCATTCATTTATTTACTCATTCATTTAGTAAGTAAAATTGTTTTAAGCATTGACTAGGTGCTTTTCTATAAACAAAACAAGCAAGACTCCTGCCCTCCAAGAACTCATATTCTAGTTTACCACCTGCCCTATGGTCTCTGTGGCAGCTTCTAAACTCTGCTGTTATGGCACAAAAGAATCCAAAGAAAACTCATATATGAATGAGCATCTGAGCAAATAAAACTTATTTACAAAAACAAGCATACGTCAGTGTGAGCTCATGGGCCATGGTTTGCCTATACCTGCCTCAGGTAATAAAATGACAATTTTTTTCCTGAACTGATATTCCATGAAAAATACTCAGATATCTGAAGGAAAAAAGTTAACTTCAATAAGCAAACACAGCTTGAAAGCATTTTCACCTTTAAGCATGGTTTCCCCAGCTTGACACACAGGCCGTCACTAGTCTTGGTGTAGTGGCTCACAAATTCGTTCAGTGTTGAAAAGGTTCTTCTCCGGGTGAGAAAAAAGCCCCCTTCATCCAGTCTTTTAATTCTGTAGTGTTTTACAACTCCTCCATCTAAAACTGGAACCCAAAATAATTCCTGTTAATAAACTTCTTGCTAAAGCCAAGCAGATTTATTTACTCTGTGGTGACATTTTCAATGCATAAAATGAAATATACATAAAATTATATGTATTTCTCAACTTCGTCTCAGAAAAGATTTAAGAAAGTTTCCAAAGGATATAGAACAAAAGAGAGAATGTGAGAACTGGGAAATAATACTGAAGGAAATATAAAAATAAAGGGGTGAGGCTAGCACTAAAAGAATCCATGCTTCAAAGCCTAGTATACTTGATTAAAACAAGCCATAAAATTGACTCTATCACTCTAGCAATGCAAAGAAGGAAACCTTACCATTTTGAGGAATCACAGTATCCATAAGATAAAATCATGAAAGGTTTTTAGGAACAATTTGACTCTTCCTGGTGCAGAGACCAGGGAGAAATTTCTCCCATGAAATCCTATAATGTGGCAATGGAAATAAACAGCGTGCTCAATACCATCTTACAATAAGGGATGGAATTCCACAGGACTGTTCATTATATCGTACCTCAATGCAGGCTGGTAACAGAATGTCCTAACACAGTTCAATAAAAGCAATTCCACAGAGCCTAAAATGATGCAATCCACACATGCCATGTTCCAGCAGTATTGCTTAATCCAAGGGTGAATCCCGTAGGATCTACAGGAATAACTAGACTGTGTTATTTTTATCTCGTCTGACTTGCAGTGGTTATTTTGTTACTCTTGCCGCCCACCTACCATTGACCCTTCTTCTGTTAACAGCACCCCCAATTTTCCTCAGAGAATTGTTGCTTCTCTAAAAGCATGTGGTCCAGAGGGACCTGATAGCCACCTGGAGCCAAAAAAGACATAATTAGTGCAATAAGAGCCAAGGAACCCCAGTTCCAGGACTTGATAGTTCCAGAAAGACAGGAAGAGTTTTGTTGGTGTGGCTGCTGTTTTGGTTTTGGTTTACTGGTGGGAGTTTGGAGCTACTGGCAGAATCCTGGCCTCTAGGCAGGAAGCAAGCTTGCCTTAGAAGAGAAGCAGCCTAGTGGGAGGCAGTCTTGATTTGGAAAGTGAAGCTTAATCCCAGGAGCCAGTCAAGCCTGGCTTTTCAGCTACAAGAGTCAATTAACTACCTTTTTGGTGAAACTATTTTGAATAGGGATTTCTGCACTTACATTCAAAATATTGACTAACGCACTTTGTACCTATGCTTTCACTTAGCAAAGTTATTGATAAGTATTGGGCAGCATTTACCACCAGAATGTTATTCTGCATTCCTTGCTAAATATAGAACTTTATGCTTCAATGAGTAGTCAGGCTGGTGCAATGGTCTTATGAAAGGAAAGAAGACATCCCACTTCCCATATGGAGATTTACTGAAGGCATGCCAATAGCTAGGACAAATTTTTTTTTTTTTTTTTTTTCAAAAAAAGGAACTGGCACACACCAGAAAAGCTAAAATGAAAAAAGACAGTATTAACAAGGAAGTGCAGTGACTTCCCACACACAGCTGATGGAAGAGTAATTTTTACCACCACTTTGGAAAACCGTTTTTCCTTATCTACTAGAGTTGAACGTAGTCATACAGGTAATACAGTAATTCCACACCTAAGCATAAAATCAATAAAAGTGCACAATATATTCACCAAAACATGTGTTTAATAATGTTTTTAGCTGCCTGATTTGTAAGGGTCTAAACCTGGAAACAATCCAAATGTCCATCAACCAATAAATAGAACTATCCAAATGTCTATCAACTAATAAACAATTGAATTAGCTAAAAAATTGTCATCTGGTTGAATGCAGACTTGTAAATAAACAACAACTGCAGCTACACACAACAATATGAATGAATCTCGCAAACTCAAATATACAGTCTCATTAATAAAAAGCAAGGCTGAGCTGGGCTCAGTGGTGTCTCACACCTTTAGATACAGCATTTTGAGAGGTTGAGATGGAAGAATTGCTTGAGGCCAGGAGTGCAAGGCCAGTCTGGGCAATGGTAGCAGACCCTGTCTCAACAAAAAATAATAATAAAAATAATTGTTTTTAAATTAACCACTATTGGTGGCACATGCCTCTAGTCACAGCTACTTGGGAGGCTGAGGCAGGAGGATCATTTCAGCCCAGAAGGTCAAGGTTGCAGTGAGTTAGGAATGATTGCACCACTATACTCCAGTCCAGCCTGGTCAACAGAACTAGACTGTCTCTAAAATAAATAAATAAATAAATAAATAACAAAACCAAGCAAAACTATTGATCTGAGGGGTCAGTGACTGGGATGTTAACCTTATTCTGTTTCTTAACTTGGTGCTGGTTACCTGGGTGTATTCACTTTGTACTCACCAAACTAAACTCTTACCAATTGTGCATTTTTATTATGTGTATCACACTTCAATTTAAAATAATACTTTTAAAATGTTGGTGTTTCGCTTCTGTTTATGAGCAAATGGGATATCAAGTCTCCAAAGTGCTGTATTACAGTTCATGCTGCATTATTTCAGTATCGAAGGTTATCAAAGTAAATGTTACCTAATTTTCACCTTGGATATAAAAATACTCAGTAATATACACGTAGAATATTAACTTTAAGCAAATAAGTTTTCTAGTAAGGACTGTGAGAAACCTGGCTACAAAATGCCCTCCTAAATAACTGAGTTGACTTGCAGTATAGGAGTATTTGCTATAAGCCAGAAATATGCAGGGAAATATCAAACAAAAATCAAGACTTTAGGTGTACAACACCGAATATGAAAGTAACCTTTCTTTTTTTTTTTTTTTTTGTATTTTTAGTAGAGACGGGGTTTCACCGTGTTAGCCAGGATGGTCTTGATTTCCTGACTTCGTGATCCGCCCGCCTCGGCCTCCCAAAGTGCTGGGATTACAGGCGTGAGCCACCGCGCCCGGCCTTTCTAACACAACATCAACCACAGTAATGCAACCAATACAGCAGACAAGCACAACGAATAATAAAAGCATACACTTTTCATATTCTTCCCAGTGGTCTTTAATTTGTAGTCTGTGAGAATAACACTCCCCTGTCCCTAGATGAAAGCTCCAGCAAAGTTTTTCTGCCCACTTTTAGGTATTAGACAGTCTTATTTCCACTTAAAATCACAAACACAGTCTCAATTCAAGCCTAGATGCCCAGTCCCAGATGATAACCAAAACACTCTACTGCTACGTGATCAGGTGTCAAATCTTCTCTCCTTCCCCAGCTCAGGCCCGCTTCAGGCCAAAAGGCAGCAGTGGAAACATGGTATGGGAGGCTTCCTCTCTGTTTCTCTACTACAGCTGCTTCCCCACTTTTCCTTCCCAGCTGGGTTCTGAGCATTCAGGCTAAGAGCAAAGAGAAGAGGGAGTAAAGATGAGAAGGCCACACTCAGTCGACTTCCCACTCTGAGCGTAATGGCAGAAACTCAAGCTGACTCCTCTCTGGGACACTCATGCAGGCCCTTTGGGGCTTCCCCATCTCTAAAGGAACCCTCACTGCAGTTGCTAAGATGCAGACATTTCTAGGATGCCTGCACCCGGTCGCCTCTCAGCTTCTGTTTCCTGGGCAGTTCTCCCACCACATTCTCCCTTACAGGTCTCCTCTTATCCCCCAGCAGAAGCTTTCTTGGGCAAAACCCAAAACTCCTCCAGACCGTCCACCTACAGTGCCGTGGCACTTTTGCTCATTAGGAGACCCACTTATGGTCCTAAGATAATATTTACACATCCCTTGCCCTGACAATTAACAGGAGGAGACAGAGGCTGGTACCCTAAGTCACCTCTATCCTACTTCCATAGGCTGCTTTAGCCTTCTCAACCTGAGTCAGGCACCTGTGTTCTATCCTTCCAACTGCAGAGGATGGAGAGTTAGCCCTCAGAGTGGTCTTCCTGAAGCACCCTCTCATTAGGTTTGGGGTCCCATTCATTAGCCCAGGAATAAAGGGGATCCCATAGTGTGCCAACAGCTTTCTTCAAAAGCAAAATGCCATCAGCAAATTCTTCCTCCATTCCACTCCATGCATCCTTTCTAAATTATTAACAAGCTGAGAGATCCAAGAGCAGCCATACCTATCTTTGACTGATTCCCTTGTCAACTGCATGGAGATCTGACTTAGAAATTTTACTTCTATTGTGTCTTCATAACCTCAATCAAAAACTCAATTTTAACATTGTTATATTCACATGTATTGACCGCAACACCATGCTAAGCATTATTTTACATTATTTTGTTGTAATCTTGTAACAGTTATATAAGGTAGTTATTAGGTCCATTTTATTTCTCATAAAAGTGAGTAGATGGCACTGCCAGGATTCAGCTTGGGGCCTTGTGACTCTAAGATGCTCTATAACCAGCAGATTTCACATAGCAGATCTAAATGTCTAATAAGACACACCTCCAGTTCATGACAATAATATTATGTCATCTGTATTCAGGAAAATGTTTTACTTTCAGCAGCGATATCATTCATTCATTTTAATATTTTCCTTTACATTAAAATACAAAAGGCAAGAGTCTGTTTAGTTCCTTCAAGAGCAATATCATTTTCTTAAACTTTTTTGTGTTTCGGGAACACATACTCGTACTCTGACTTGTCAAGAAGCTACCATTCCTACTGGCTATGACTTTTAGGCCAGCGTTAATTGCCCTATATAATAATCATCAAAAAGAGGACTTCTATTAGGATATAGAACTTAGCTCATAATATATTCCTGAAGCTGGAAACCATCATTCTCAGCAAACTAACACAAGAACAGAAAACCAAACCCTGCATGCTCTCACTCATAAACGGGAGTTGAACAATGAGAACACATGAACACAAGGAGGGGAACATCACACACTGGGGCCTGCTGAGGGATGGGGGATTAAGGGTGGGATAGCATTAAGAGAAATACTGCATGTAGACGATGGGTTGATGGGTGCAGCAAAACACCATGGCACGTGTATACTTACGTAACAAATCTGCACAGTCTGCACATGTATCCCAGAACTTAAAGTATAATTTTTAAAAATTAAAAAAAAAAAAAAGCCAACAAAGGGCCAGGCATGGTGGCTCATGCCTGTAATCCCAGCGCTTTGGGAGGCTGAGGCAGGCAGATCACTTGACGACAGGAGTTCAAGACCAGCCTGGCCAACATGGCAAAACCCCGTCTCTACTAAAAATACAAAAAATTAGCCGGGTGTGGTGGCATGTGCCTGTAATCCCAGCTATTCAGGAGGCTGAGGCAGGAGAATTGCTTGAACCTGGGAGGCAGAGGTTGCAGTGAGCCAAGATTGTGCCACTGCACTTTAGCCTGGGCAACGGAGTGAGACTCAGTCTTGGAAGAAAAAAAAAAGTCAACAAAAAGTCAAAGACAGCTGTAAACAGTATCATGTTAGTCCCAATTCATTTCTCCAAAAAGTTATAAATATATAAGAAGTAGAAGGATATCTAAATATAAAATATACTTGCTATTTATATAAAGTCTTGGCCTAAATGTTCAAGTCTTGACATCTATCAAAAAGAGAAGTCCATAAATTAAAGCTGAGATGTCTAGCAAGCCAATAGATCTGTAATTGGAAATGATGGGAAGCAATAAAAAGAATTTCCCTTTTATAAACAAGATGAACAATCTACTAGTTCCAAATGGAAATGGACTACAGGGAAATCAAACACAAACTTACAAATTTGTAGTGCACCGCAAAAGATCTAATCGTCTCCAAGCTAGAGACTAAAGTCAATAGATGGCAGAGGGGTTAAAGTGCGCTTTGTGATTTTCTGAATAAGGGATGAAAATCACAGTGATAAATATGGCTTTGGAAATTGCTACTGATTATATAAAGAAAGCCTAAATAAATGTTTGCCAGATCTTTATGATGCAGGTTTAAATTCTCAACTGTAAAACCCAATCCTTGGCAATAGCACCTAGAGTTTTCAAGCACAAAGAGAGGTATTTTGTTTAACGGAAAAAGCAACAGACTGGGAAATGGCAGATCCAGGTTACAATTAATTAGTATATAACCAAAAACATGCCAGTCTCATGGGCCTTGATTTCTTTATTATTAAAATAAAAGAGTAGGCTTTGTAAAAAACTCCAAATTTCCAAATGTTCCCACCTTAGCATTCAAAGATTTCTGATGACCATTGCTTTCTCTCCCTAAATTCTGATCTGTTTGTGTAGTCCTTTTGTAAAACTTTAGTAATTCTTACCTTGGAGCTTTTGAACCCCATTTGAATGCTTTTCCTGTGAATCTTCTAGAAGCTGGCCCCTTCCTTTCCTTTCAATTTAAATCCTCAGAGCCAGCCTTCTCTATCCACCTGAGCTCCTCCTTTCTATCACATAAACCTGTTTAATTGTGATGGTATTTATCACAGTAGAATTATCTCTGTGAGGGCAGGGGCTCTGCTGTCTTCATCCAATAAAGAGAGTTTGGCACAGAGTAATAACTAACATAAACATCTACTGAATGAATGAATGATATCACTAACTCTTGGATTTTAAGTGAAATATAAATTTCTGAGACGCCTGCTGCAATATTAAATAGGTAATTATAGCAATATTTTTGGGACTTACAAGACTTCCCTGGAATCTTATTTTAAAATGGCAAAAAAAAAAAAAAAAAAAAAAAAAAAAAACAACCTCAGGATATAAACACTACTAGAGAGTAGTCATTCAAGTCAATATCTAATTTCTTGATTTTTAAAATATAATGCAGAAATATTTTTTTCATCTTTTACTGGCATCATGAGCATTTATATGTGGTTCCTTCAAGTTTTCAATCTGAATAAAACTGGAAGGTATGTATTATTTAAAAATAAGACCACAAAAGCTACATCAGGGAAATTCAATACATTGTAGTCAGGATGAAGGCACTTTTAATATTGCATATATTCATAAATAATCAAATAGAGAATGCAAACTATTTTTTAAAAGTATTTTCATTTGTTAGTGGTGAGTTCATATGCTTGCAAATTGTCGTTCTTAATGAAGGTTGAATTCAGGTGTCTCAGAACTAGAGAGAAATGAATTTTCCATTCCTTTTCTGGCTTGTGATCTTTATTATTGAACCAAGCCTATTCCAGTTCCTACAGACTATAAGTGAATGCTTGTGCCATTCTTTTTGTGAAATACTATGGGTTCATACTTGTTAAGTATTTTACTATTTCAGCTGCAAAAAATATATATAAGATTAACTAAAATAAACTGGAACCATCCATCAAAAAAGTTGCTGGCATTGTGATTGAACTGAGTTAAAAGATCAAAGATCTTGAGTTTACATGTTGTTTGACCTAGGGAGAAATGTTTCACCTGTCAACTGATTAATCTAGCAGAACATGTCGAAGAATTAGGATAGATTGCGGAGATGCAGGTAAGTATGTATGAGGAGTACAATAAATGTTGGTTGCATGTTGAAAGAACTCAGCTATTCTGCATGTTAACTTCTATATGGACTATACCACAAGTCACCTGATTATTTGGCAACCCTCACATCCAGAGTAACTGATTCAGGAGAGATCTAGATGAGGTCTGATGATTTCCGTCCTATTTGCCAAACCCAAATGCATTTATGTAATATATAGTTGGTGACAGATATAGAAGCCCAGCTTTCTTCTAACATGGTAAGGTCTTATTTTGCAGTCCTTTCATAAAACTTAAGTAATTCTCACCTTGGAGCTTTTGAGGTAGAAAAGTGTTTCTCTGTCACTATATAAGGAATGCTGTGAGATTTTATCATAAAGCACTTTCAAAGAACTCTGCCCCAATTCTATCACACGTGTAACATATTATTCAGAACATATTAAACAATTATGAAATTCAGGATATTCCAAAATTAGATTTTTAAAAGACAGAAGTTCCAGAAATTAACTTTGGAATATAACATAAACATAAAGTCAGAGGCTGTGTCTGCAAGACACAAAGACGTCGAGTCGGCTCAGTGAAAAATGTTGGCATAACAATTAGTTTGGTGTTTTACAGAAAAACAAATGGTTGATTGTGCAGATTTTTGTTTTTCAGCTGGTCTTCTGGCATCATCTGGGCATAGCCTTATTCCTACTGACTGATAATAATCTCTTCCCATACTGAGTAAAACAATATGACTTCATTGATTGAGCAATGGAATGAAAATCAAGAACTCACTCCCCTAATCTTATTCTGCCAGTGATTTGTTCTTTGACCTTAGGCAAGGAATTTCATTTCAGTTTCCTTATCTAGAAAATGAGAATAATGATCTTATCTATATACTCCCACAGGGATAGTTTGAGTGTCATTGTTCACAAAGGATGATAGATATTTCTAATGTACAATATGTGAATACTGTATCACAATATCAGTATTGTCAAATAGCATTGTCAACAAAAGACAGGCAGTTCCACAGTAACATTTTCTACTCCTTACAGAGTAATGGCAATTTAACATAGTGGCCATCAAGCATATTCAGCTAAGAAATTGCTATTAATTCTGTGTGGAAAAACTCCTGGCATTTGTAAACTCCTGTTTATTTGGTTTGTTTTTAGATTTGTTTATACTTTTCAAAACCATTACGAAGACAACCATGATGATTCTCCCTACACCACTGCCTCAGAAATCATGCTAAGATAGCTCTACACCAATAAGTAAATAACATTAATTGATTTGTTATGTTGTATCTCCCATTAAAACACAATTCAAGACACATGCTCATTTTACACTGAATTCTCTTCTACAGAAAATAGAGTAGGATTCCAGCACGAGTTATTTTGAGAGAAGAAAGTACATCTGTCTAAATTATTAAAGTGGCATCACGTAGAAGAGTTGTTCTCTCCTTCCCTGGGGAAAAACATCCACTAAGACTAAAGAGAACAAACACAGCTGATTCATTTTATCCATGCAACTCAACCTGTGGGTCTCAAAGGGCACTTAGCTCCCAACCACGAAAATTCTGTGTGCTGCGGACATTGGTCAGTAAGTTTTGCTGTTAAACTGTGGATTGAATTAGATGTTGATCCATTAAGAAAGTGTCTATATTAGTTGACTCAAGAAAGCTTACCAAAAAAGCTTTTTGAGGATACATCTGATAGCTCCCAGGTCCTAGGGTCTGTCAGGGTTATTATTGGTCAAGAAGCCCAGCTGAGGTTACTTTACAGTTAGAGGCAACAACCAACAACTTTTGTAGGCAAAAATTCACTACCTCTTCCACATGGCATAGCACAGAAATTGTGAGCCTGAACCATATATTGGTTCAAATACTGATCACATTTTTTTAGAAAAATTAGTCTTATTCTAAAGACCCCAACAGTCCAACCCCTTACGGAAATAAACCAACTCTTTATCAAAGCTGGCTATTAAGTGTTCAGTACAGAATGTCAATTTTATTGTTTATATATTCGGTATGTAAAGCAGATGAGTAGCTCTTTAACAATATATAATTGTAACATTCAATATTTTGTCAGCTAATTTAATTGAAAATTACAATTTCCCATGAAAAGTACAATTTCCCTTGAAAACAGCATTTGCAGCATCTGATATTGCAGGGAAATGTTCAAAGAAATAACTTGACTCTTTATTCCTCTCGAGACTCTAACTCCTCACTTGGTATTATATATGCAATAAATCACCAGGAATTACCACACTTGGATTATATTATCTCAGTTTCCTACAGAAAATCTCTCAGTGGGTAAAGATATTATGAGACATGAGACCCAGTGTATCTACTTTTCAAAACTTACTCTAAGGAAATAATCTAACTATTTACATGCATTTATTTAGTTATATCCCTACCTTGTTCTAAAAATGTTTGAAGGATTGCATAAACTATAAAATGCCTCAAAATATAATAAAATGTAAAACAAGTAGATGAAGGAAATAAGACAAAAGGTAAAGAAACAGACGATGATTCCAGGAACTCAGCTAGTATGCTTTACATAGATATCTTCAGATGCCAATCCATGTTCAAGCGATGTGGGCCAGATTTGGCACCGTGTCTTTCTAGCGCTCACAGTAAAGAAGTAAACACATTCAGAGACCTAATTCCATGAAGAAAATATTAATCAACTATTAATCAAAACACATACACACACACAACTACAATCATATGCCAAATAAAGACACTTCAGTCAACAACAGCCTGCATAAGTGATGGCGGTTCCATAAGATTACGGTAGAGCTGAAAAATGCTATTGCCTGGTGACCTCATTGTGCTATCAGTTGTAGCACAATGCATTATTACGTGTTTGTGGTGTTGTTGGTGTACATTAACCTACTTTGCTGCCTGCCATATAAAAGTATAGCACATACAATTGTTTACAGTACATAATATATGGTCATGATAATTAACGACTATGTTACTGGTTTATGTATTTACTATGCTATACTTGTTGTTATTATTTGAGAGTGTACTCTATCAGCCTGGGCAACACAGTGAGATCTTATCTTTACAAAAAATGAACAAAATTAGCTGGGTGTGGTGGCACATGCCTGTAGTCCCAGCTACTCGGGAGGATGAAGTGGAAGGATCATCTGAGCCCAAGGAGGTCGAGGCTGCAGTGAGCCATGATCACACCATTGTACTCTAGCTTGGATAACAGAGTGAGACTCTGTCTCAAAAAAAAAAAAAAAAAATACATGCAAAACAAACAAACAGAGGGTATACTCTTTCCACTTATAAAACAACTTAACTGTAAAACAGCCTCAGGCAAGTTCTTCAGGAGCATTCCAGAAAAATGCATTGTTATCATAGGAGATGACAGCTCCATGGGTGTTACTGCCCCTAAAGACCTCCAGCAGAACAAGGTGTGGATGTGGGAGACAGTGATATTGATGATCTTGACCCTGTCTAGTCCAAGGGTCATGTATGTGTTTGTGCCTTTGTTTTTGACAAAAAAAGTTTAAAAAGTAAAAAATGGAATAACTTTAAAATAGAAAAAATCTTATAAAGACACAACAAAGGAGAATATTTTTGTAGAGCTGTAAAATGTGTCTATGTTTTAAGCTAAGTGTTATTACAAACTAGTCAAAATATTATTTAAAATTTAAAAAATGTATAATGTAAACAGTTATAGTAAGCTAAAGTTTATTTACTATTGAAAAATGAAAAATTTTTAATACATTTAATGTAGTCTAACTGTACAATATTTATCATAAAGTACAATAATGTCAACTATTACAGGAAATAAACCAACTCTTTATCAAAGCTGGCTATTAAGTGTTCAGTAACATCACAGGCCTTCACTGACTCACCCAGAGTCCTGCAACTTGAGTCCTGCAAGTTACATTCATGGCAAGTGGCCTACACAGGTGTAACATTTCTAGTAATTTTAAACCATGTTGTTACTGTGTCTTTTATATGTTTAGATATAAATACGCAAATACTATTGTGTTATAGTTGCCCACAGTATTCAGTATAGAGACATGCTGTACAGGTTTGTAGCCTAGGAGCAATAGGCTGTACCACAGAGCCTAAGTGTGTAGTAGGCTATAGCATCTAGGTTTGTATAAGTACACTTGGTGATGTTCACACAACAATGGACTCACCTAATGACACATTTCTCAGAACAGATCCTGGTTGTTAAGTCATGCATGACTGTATTTCTGATATTAAAATGAAAGAGAAATTTATCACATATGTCCTCATAACGAAAACACAGAAAATACAATGAGCAATATCATCATTAACATTCTTAATAGTAAATACACCAAGAGACGGGCACGGTGGCTCACGCCTTTAATCTCAGCACTTTGGGAGGCCGAGGCGGGCGGATCACGAGGTCAGGAGATCGAGACCATCCCGGCTAACATGGTAAAACCCCGTCTCTACTAAAAATACAAAAAAAATGGCCAGGGCCGGGTGAGGTGGTGGGCACCTGTAGTCCCAGCTACTCGGGAGGCTGAGGCAGGAGAATGGCGCGAACCCAGGAGGCGGAGCTTGCAGTGAGCCGAGATGGCGCCACTGCACTCCAGCCTGGGCTACAGAGCGAGACTCCGTCTCGAAAAAAAAAAAAAAAGGAAATACACCAGTACATTGCAAAGAACTGACTCTTCTAATGTCCGTTAATATGGAGCAGTTACCAACAGGGAATTCAATAAAGGCATTTGTATGGGAAACTCCGACAACGCAGTTCGCCACCCAGAAGAGGAAAAGCAACTTGCACAAGAGTGTTCACTGCAGTATTTTTCTTGGATTAAATGACTGTTAAAATGTAGTAAATCTGAAAATTGAGAGTTGGTTTTTAAAATTATACAATTGTGAAAATTATCTAGCGGCAAGAAAAATATGTAAAATGTATTAAGTGAAATGGTGGGCTACAGAATTAAGAGACTATCATACGGAAACATGAGGATACATCTGGCAGCTCCCATGTCCTGGAGCCCTTTACTGCTAAAGGAATCCAGCTGAGGTTCCTTGTGGAAACCATAATTGCATATGAGTAAAGATGATTAAATTTGCCAACATGAAAATAATTGTGTTAGATTGGCAGATTTGTGGATGTTTTATTCCCTCTGCTTTCCAAACCAACTGCAATAATGTTATACTGCCTTTAAAATAAAAACACACACATAATGCTTTCAGCTTTTTTAGAAAAGCAGTATGAGAATTAACAACCTAAAGACAATGTCTGCACATTTTGCTGAAGACACTGTCTGGTGTGATACTTGATGGTCTTTACATAAAGACCTCATGAACTCATTTCTCTTTGAACTTAATGCTTACAATTATAATGTGTCTCCCCATATATATAAGCCAGTGAGATGCACGATGGGTTTCCCTTTGTGCCTTATCTGCCAGAGAACCTCTGGCTAAACTGATTTCTAAACTGTGATAATTATCTTCTATTAGAGGCTCAGCAGGATCTATTTCTCTGTTCTTTTTCATTGATTTTGTCTTTTTTATGTTTAGCTATATTTTATATTATGTTTCAGCATTATACGCTGACTTAAAACCTTTTAGAGATATATGGAAATACATGGACAAATGAAAAGATAATCAAATGACATGGCACACTTATTAAACATAAGAAAGAATTTCTAATGAACTGAACTGCCCAACAACAAAATAGGCTGATTCTCCGGGATTTTTCTTTATGGGAGGTTTGAAGCTTCGAAGTATGAGAGATTCCTCAGCAAAGACAAAACTGTAGTAGACTAGACATTCTTCACAACTTCTCTTATTCTATTAATGAAAAGAAATGCAGAGAAAAGAATATGATATGGGAACTACCAGAAATTTTAAAGATGATTTAATTTTTGTTATTTTACTGATGAGAAAAACAAAGTCTAGAGGTCTGAAGTACAATCGGTCTGAAGTACAATCAGTCTAGCCATATGAGTGATAGTAGAAGCAACAGAAACCTTTAACCACTAATTTCCTATTTCTTGATCAAAGAAAAAAGGTAATAATTTATTATTTTCTCAGTAGGATATTATATGTTCCAAAGTTTTCTGAGTGAAATCTTTCCCTTCTCTCTCAAAACTCTCCTAAAACTCTCAAAAAGCCTTCCCCAGAATGAGGGAAAATCTCGGTACTCAATTCCTCTTCTCTTTTTGCCCCACCCAATTTCAGTAATAAGTAGACATGCTGAACAGGGTAAACATGAAGGTCATACAGAAAGGTAACACACGGTAATTAAAATACCTTGAAATCAATTTTTGTCTCCTTTGGAAATACAAAGGAGTATTTTTTGTATTAGCTAATTTATTTTCACAGCAGATTATTGTATTTCATTTTTTCACCTTGTTTCTACATATGCAAGACAACTATTGGTAATTTGATAATTATTAATTCTCATTTCTACAAGCAGATAACTCTCTTTCTTGGAAATTTCATATTTAATGAGGACCCATGATATAAGATGTTCCTGCTGTTTACTTCAGACAAGGATTAGACAAAGGTTATTGTGATGGTTACTTTTATGTGTCAACTTGACTGAGCTAAGAAATGCCTTCATAGCTGGCAAAGTGTTATTTCTGGGAGTATCTGTGAAGATGTCTCCAGAAGAGATTAGCATTTGAATTAGTAAAGAAGATCTTCCCTCACCAATGTGGGCCAGCATCCTACAATCCATTAAGGCCCTGAATAGAACAAAAAAGGTAGGATGGGCAACTTCGCTCTCTCTCGTGGACATCCATCTTTTCCCGCACTTCCACATCAGAGCTCCTGGTTCTCAAGCCTTTGGGTTCTAAGACTCACACCATTGGCTCTCCCAGTTCTCACGCCTTCAGAGGCCTCTGACTGAATAATTACACCACAGTCAGCCTTCCTGGGTTTCCACCTTGTCGATGGCAGATCATGGGACTTCTCAGCCTCCACAATTTTGTGAGCCAATTCCCATAATCAATTTCTACATATATATACTTTACTAATTCTGTTTCTCTAGAGAACCCTGACTAATACAATTAAAGAGGGTAGACTCTGTTTACTTTTATTTGTCATTGTTTGGTGAAAATGTAGGTCAGGTCACGTACAAGTAAACACTTCACATAAAGACAAACCACCCCTTAGTTGCAGCCTGCACATTGAAGGCTGGCTAATCATCTTCCTAATGACCCTTACTCATTCAGGGGTGAACCCGGTGAACAACTGTGAATTATGCAGTCCTATCCATCACTATTCCTAGAAAAACAGTTCAAAGTACACATTCCAATGAAAGGTGGGTTAACAGCTCCATCTTTCAGTGCAAAACATAGCATTCTTTATGAGTAATAATAAAAGCAATTGAAGCCTGGTAGGGTGGTTCATGCCTGTAATCTCAGCACTTTGGGAAGCTGAAGTGGGTGGATCACTTGAGGTCAGGAGTATGAGATCAGCTCAGCCAATATGGTGAAACCCCATCTCTACTAAAAATACAAAATTTAGCCAGGCATGGTGGCATGCACCTTTAATCCCAGCTACTAGGGAGCTGAGGCACAAGAATCGCTTGAACATGGGAGGGGAAGTTTGCAGTGAGCCAGGATTGCACCACTGCACTCCAGCCTGGGCAATAGAGTGAGACTCTATCTCAAAAGAAACAAAAAAATTTTATGGAATTTGTATTGAGCACCTGACCTAAGCAAGTACTGTGCTAAGTGCTTTTTTATGTAATATTTTGTCTAATCCTCATAACAACCTGATTGAGTTTACAGTGGAGCAAACTAGTTTATGAAGAGATCAAGTAATTTGTCCCAGGATACAGAGCAAATAACTATGTGTGCTATGGTTCAAAACCAGGTAGTGGGACTCTGAAGCCCACACTCTTAATCCCTACATGTCTCCCTCTGTTGTCAACCAGCAAGTACTTTTAGGCAGCTATCACAAGGCACTGCTCACAGCTCCAAAAGCAAGTAACCTTGGAGCTACTATTTAACAAGATGATGATAATGCTTTGGATAAGGTCTATTCCACAACCAACACCTCTTAAAGGGAAATACTAGGTTGCACATTACCTTCTTACAGTATTTTTCTCCATCTAATACCATGACTCCATTTTCCTTAGTCTTACAGATACAAACCAAAATTTCAATTCACATTATCTTATGCCCCAAGTGTCCTCCCCATCTTGACTCCTCTCTCTCAGTGAATGGCACCACTATTCTGAAACCCAGACATTAAAGCTGGATTCCTGTCTTCCTGCCTTCTTACCTCTGACTCGGCATTATAATCTATCCATTTGTCCTCTGCACTACCACCACCTTGCTGTTTCTCTGCCTAGAGTGTTTCAGTAGCTCATAGTCTGTTTTCCATGTCTCCAGCCTCACTGTCCATCTTCCAGCCACCAACATCATCTTTCTAAAATGCAAATCTGACCTTGTTACTGTCCCCTTTAAAGCTCTTCAAGTGTTTTCCCTACTGCCTAAAGTTCAGACCCCATAACAGAATTCTCCACTGCATCTTATCCTCAGGGTTTAAATGTTTGTTTGTTGCTCCCTGAATGTACTATGGTATTTTCTATCTCTGTGCATTTTCACAAACTGTTAAAGTAGAATATCATTCTATTTACATATTACGGGGTAATTCATTTTTCAAGGCCCAGCTCACGCATCTCCTCCTTTATTAAACCACCTGGTCTAAGCAAGCAGAGTAACGCACTTCGTCTTTAGTATCCATTGTGTATCTACCTCTGTTATTGAATTCATTCACCTCTGTTATTGAATTCATTCCACATCATTGCTTATATAATTACCCCGTACTTCTCCTACTGGACTTTGAGTCCTTTGATTGTAGAGACCATGCCTTATTATCCTAGTACTTAGCATGCAATTTTCAAATCAGCATTATCATTCTCATCATCATCATGACTAATATTTATTGAACTCTTATTGTATGTCAAACATGGTGCCAAGACCTTCACATACATTATCTCAGTGAATTCTCACATCACTCCTGATATGGGGAAGTGAAGCTGAGATGGCTTAGACAGTTTGTTCAAGACCACTCAACTATTAAGTGACAGAGCTGAGACTGAAACCCAAATAGTTTGATGTCTGTACTCTGCAACCTATTGACTCAGTAAGAGTTCTCAGCACATGTTTGATGGATAGGTAGATAAACAAATGGATGCACTAATAATGAATCTACAGAAGTAAGTCCCAAGCAGAACATGGCCTGTTCCATGAGTTTTGATGTTTATTCCTCTTGTTTTTTTGGTTTTTTGTTTTTTCCTGAAATCTCAGTTGAAATATTCTATACCTGTTTCCCTCTTCCATTCATACAAAGTCTAAGGGGAGATAAAAAAAAAAAAAAAAAAAAAAACTCCAATAGCTTCTGAATTAGACTTTGAATCACATGATCAGTATCCACTTCTGTTGTGAACTTACTAAAGCTCAGTGAATGAATCTGACCTACTTTTTGAAACAAATTTGTTTTGATGTGCAGATTAGGTGATAATTTAGAGATCTTCATTGGAAGCTCACAGAGCATTTTTCTATCACAATTCCAGAAAGCTTCAATAAGCACATCCTTGTGGGTGGAATACCATCTGACGATTATAATGACATCATCCTGAGCCTTGTACTTGAAAAGCCTGAGTGTGGTGTCACAGACAGCTGGATTGGAAATGAGATCAGCTACTTACATGCAAATCAATTAACTCATCTTCTCTAAGCCTCAGTTTCCTCACTGTGAAGCTGAAAAGAATATTCCCTGCAGGATCATGATGAAGATTCTAATAAATACACCTACATCAGGGTGAGCGTTCCATGCATAGTAACTACTGTTACTTGTTTCCAAAACCCCATACAAATGGCATTACTAAGCCAGCCCCTTTCATAAGCTCTCTTTGGGTGGTTACTTTTCCTTTCAGGGACTAGGATATAAGACAAGGATAGAGACAGGGGTGAGGGCAAAACACTGCAACTACAATTTTTAGTAATGTGTTTAAATATTTAAATGCTACAATGTTTGTTTTTAAAAAGAATGATGAATGAGATCTCAATCTTATATTTCTTTGCTAGAGTTTGCAAAGAATTTTCACATACTCTTTTTTATTGTATGATGGGGTGGATGTCCACATAAGTTTTGAGTCAGAGAGCCTGGCTCTAAATCTCAGATGCTTTACTTTCTAGCTGTGTGAACTTGGACAAGCTGCTCCATGGCGCAGTTTCTTCCACTGTAAATTAGTGGTAATAATGGTACCTACTGCACGTAAATATGCTAAAACACGTAGAAGTGTTCAGGACAGTGTCTACCACAAGGGAAGCACTCTGTAGATATTATTCTCATCAACCACCCAATGTAGACAGGACTGATGCTACAACTATTTTATAGATGATGAAACTGAGGTTCACGCAGTGGATGCCCAGAGCTTCTGATTTCCAATCTGGAGTGATTTTCAGATACAGAAAAAAGATAAAGAAGAATGTATCAATACTTTCTCCCAACAAGCAGCAAAATCATTCTGATTAGAATGCTAAGTGCTTATATTATACATACATTTTATAGTAGACAAATTTTCAACACAGTGATGTTGCCTTTTGGTGAGGGGAACAGTTATTTGAGGCTATTTTTATACCATTAATATGTGTACAAATTTATGTCTGGGACTATTTATGTGAAACATGGGGTTAATTATTCATTCTCTCCTAGCCTTTATCATGACTCAATTAGATGCAACATTCTTCTCCATCCCACTTACTCAGGATGTGGCCAAATGACTTGCTTTGGTGAATTGAGTAGGGGCAACCATGACAGATGGCTGTCTTCACAGAAGCTTTAACTAATTTGGTTTGCTTCTTCTTAGTCTTCTGCTCTCTGCCATGAGAAACCCATGATTCACATAGCAGCAGCTCCTTTAGCCTGGCTTCCAGAATGAAAGATACATGTAGGTTACCATAGGCCTGTCTACCTTAGACAGAGCCCAGTCGAGCCATGACCAAACCAGCAGCCATCATATAGCTTGATTAAACTACTGAGATTTATGGGCAAAAGTGATTAATACAGGACATTTCAAAGAAAGCACTGTGACTTCTGAATAATGTTTTAAAAAATCAACAAATCCTGTTTTAGAGCTATCTGCTCACATCTAGTCATGTTAGCACAGATGAGTAACACTCTATCTAGCCTTTAATTCCTTCAGTTATGAAAACAGTGTTTTAATGAGGTGATCTCTCCAGTTCAAGTTCTCTACCTCTAAGATTCTAGCAGGAAAGTTTACAGAAATAAAGTTATAACATTCAAACGTGGGGGAGAAAAATTATGATCTCTACTTTCTGAAAGAGAAAACTGAACCACAAACATTTAGACGAAATCTGAAAATTCTAGAGACTCATCATTGTGACAAGGCACATCCAGGGAAATGTAGTGGGTTATACATGGAGTAATGTGTGTTGACACTGGGATTCTGCTCTGTGGGCATCCCTTCTACGCCTGATAGCAGCTCCATTAATTTGCCTAATTCTCATTTTTTTGCAAACTAAATTATCCAAACAAACAGAACAAAATGCTGAAGCTACATCACAAATTTCAGAAAGAAAAGAACAAACCCAATACCTTCTTCCTTCCTCCCCACAGGCAATTATCATATCATCTCAATCTCCTCATAGGCCACGAATGCCAAGCTACAATCATGGGACAAGCTCTATGAAGGCTCTTTGTTGCTCAGGCTTGAGGCTCTTTATCGCTCAGACTTGAGCTCTATGAAGGCTTTTTATTGCTCAGGCTTGAGTGCTAATAGCAAATACTGTTTTGCTCGCTATGTGCCAGGCTGTGTTCTAAGCAGTTTTCATGCATTAACTCATTTAATCCAAACACCACCACCAAGAGGTAGGTACTATTTTTTATTTCCATTTTACTGAAAAGGAAACTGAAGCATTGAGAGGCTAAGTGACTTGCCTAAAGCCACAGTTCTAGTAAGAGAAAGAACCCAAACCCAAGCACCCTGGCTGCAGAGTTCATTATCGTAAACTGCAATACTCTTAATAGCAGAATCCATTTGGAGCTCTGATGACCTTATCCTTCCAACCAAGATAATCTTAGCATAAAATTCTGCTTTCAGATTTCTTACAAATTGAAGACATAAGAAAGCAATCCTCATTTCTACTCTAACTCATTATTATTATATACATAAAATTAAATGTTTTCCTTGATTTTGACCGTTAGCTTATCTTATAAAAACCAGAGTAACACAACAAATTAATATCTTTCCTGTATAAGTGCCTCTTTTCATTTAGTTGGCATTTCCCCTCCACTGCCAATTAGAACATATGCTTCACAATGCAGGAACTCTGTTGCTGGCCATTTAGTCCAGCCCTCTGAATACTTACTGGTACTTAGTAGGCATTAAATAAATATTTGATGAATGAATGGATGGGTTTGTGAATGAATCACAAGTTCCTTAAGGTATGGATCATCTCTTTGTTCGAGACTATACATATAACAGATGTATAGAAAGTGCTGTTCATTATAATTACATAAAAATGAAAGTATAATTTTTGCTTATTTTTCCTTCTTTTATGCTTGTGCTTCCTACTTACATTACTTCTCACAAAACCTTTTATACAAACATCTGCAGGTGGTAAAGAGATAGCTCTGCAGGGAGAGGGGATTGAACAAAATCCAGAGCAGGATTCAGTCCCTGCTCTGCTGAAACAAATAGGAAAATAAAATTCCTGCAATGCATAGGCTTTTAACACAACAAAATAGTTTCTCAGATTGCAGTTCTTGTGCCAAATTTCTAATAATATAATGCAAGGCATGTTTCTAAAATGCATTAGAAATGACTTCATGATTGACAGGATGCTGATAAATACTTTTAAAGCAGCTAATGTGCATATATCATTTTAGATACATGGTTTAAAATTGGAAATAATAACTTATTAAATTGAATTGTGTTTATTTCATTCATTTTTATATCATGAACACATTTTGTATAACTATCACCATATAAAAACTAGATGCCTAAACCATTAAGAAAAATTAAGCTTTGGTCAATTTTTTGACGTTCATAAAGCAAAACTGCTACCATATGGAAGTGGTTCATTTATAGCATAAATTACTAAAAATGCTTTTAAATTGTACATTTGTTTTCAACTAAAATCAGATATTCTTCTTTTTATGAATTAATAGGTCATAAAAACTAAAAACAAAAAAAGTTAACAAAAACCTTCTGTGTTTTGTCTACACGATGGCATGTTATTTCTGATATGCCACAAGAGGGAGCACATGTCTGAGTGAAAGCCCTCCAGTGGCCCACAGAGGTAAATCAAGAGTATGGAGGGAAGAGTTGAGTAGCACTCAACATCACAGTGTCCCTGTTTGTATATGCAATACGCTACTTGGACTTCATTTCACAATATTTTTTCAATAACATATTTTTGCCACTTGGAATAACAAAAATAAATTTCTTACATACCTCATTTAAGAATCAGGCAGCCTTAAGGTTCAAACATTTATTTATTTGTTATTTACCTGAAATACAAACTGGACTTAATTTCTCAAGCCCAGTGGAAAGAAAGAGGAACTGGATGCCCTGTTTCTGACCAACTTTCATCACCAGGGCCAAAGAGCTTTAATTTCCTGTTCAATCCAAAACCCGGCACCAGTTCTTCTCAAATGTTCTTCAGACAGAAGGAAGCAAAGAATCTCTTCATCTCCCTCTGTCTTCCACCACTCGATTTTTAAAATTCTTCCCCTTTTTTTCAGTTTGAGATCATTATGTCTACATGATATCTAGGCCTGAGAAGCAGAGAAACCAGTCAATCTCAGTTCTGGCACTTTCCAGCTATCCAAAAAAACTATCCATATTGGATTTATCATGGCCACATTGATAATATATACAATCCAGTACCTTTGTTAGTTATTCAAGCATAATGGTGGTAATAGACTAACAATTTACAGATCTCCATTTTATTTCCTAAATGGTTCAAAAGTGCATCACAGAAAACAGTTCCCAATTCTTTTATTAATCTATTTTATTTTAGATTCAGGGGGTACATATGCAGGTTTGTTATATTGATATATTGCATAATGGTGAAGTTTGGGCTCCTAGTGAACCCATCACCCAAATAGTAAGCTTTGTACCTAATAGATACATTTTTAAACCCTCACTCCCTTCCCATCCTACCCCTTTCTTGAGTCCCCAGGGTCTATTATTTCCATTTTTATGTTCATGTACCCATTGTTTAGCTTCCACTTGTAAGTGAGAACATGTAATAATTGGTTTTCTGTTTTTGAGTTATTTCTCTAAGGATAATGCCCTCCAGTTCCATCCATGCTGCTGCAGAGAACATGATTTCACTCTTTCTCAGTATAGTATTCCATGGTATATACATACCACACTTTCTTTATTCAATCAACCATTGATTGACACTTATGTTGATACCACATGACTTTGCTATTGTGCATTCTGCTGCAAATAAACATACAGGTGCAGGTGTCTTTTTGGGATAACCATTTCTTTCACTTTGTGTAAATACCCAGTAGTGGGATTGCTCAGTCAAATGGCAGGTCTATTTTCAGTTCTTTGAGAAATGTCCACACTGTTTTCCATAGGAGTTGTACTAATTTACATTCCCACTACCAGTGCACAAGCATTCCCTTTTCTCTGCATCCTCACCAATATCTGTTATTTCTTGACGTTTTAATAGTAGCCATTCTGAATGGTGTGGGATGGTATTGTATTATGGTTTTAAATTTCATTTCTCTGAGGATTAGCAATGTTGAGTATTTTTTCATATGTTTGTTGGTTGCTTCTGTGTCTTTTGAGGAATGTCTGCTCCTGTCCTCTACTTACTTTTTAATGGAGTTGTTATTTTCTTGTTGATTGGTTTGAGATCTTTATAGATTCTGGACATTAGTCTTTTGTTGAATGCATAATTTGCAAATATTTCTCCCATTCTGTAGGTTGCCTGTTTACTCTGTTGATTGCTTCTTTTGCTGTGCAGAAGCTCTTTAGTTTAATTAAGTCCCATTTGTCTATTTTTGTTTGTGCTGCATTTGCTTTTGAGATCTTAATCATAAATCATTTGCCTAGGTCAATGCCTGAAAGAGTTTTTCCTAGGTTTTCCTCTAGGATTTTTATAGGTTCAAGTATCACATTTAAGTCTTTAATACACTTTGGTTTAATTTTTGTATGTAGAGAGAGCGGTCCAGTTTTATTCTTCTGCATATGGCTACACAATTTTCCCAGCACAATATATTGCATAGGGTTTCCTTTTCTTATTGTTGAATTTGTCAACTTTTGTTGAAGATCAGTTGGTTTTGGCTATGTGGCTTTATTCTTGGGTTATCTATTCTGTTCTATTGATCCATGTGCCTACTTTTGTACCATTACCATTCTGTTGTACTTATTATAGCCTTGTAATATAGCATGAAGCTGGGTAATGTGATGCCTCCAACTTTGTTCCTTTTGCTTAGAATTGCTTTGGCTATTTGTGCTCTTTTTTGGTGCCATGTGAATTTTAGAATTCTTTTTCTAATTCTGTGAAATATGACATTGGTAATTTGACAGAAACTGCATTGAATTTGTAGATTGCCTTGGGCAGTATAGTCATTTTAATGATATTATTCTTCCTATCCATGAGCATGGGATGTTTTTCCATTTGTTTGTGTCATCTACAGTTTCTTTCATCAGCGTTTTATAGCTGTCCTTGTAGAGGTCTTTCACCATCTTGGTTAAATGCATTCCTGAGTATTTTACCTTTGTTGTGGCTATTGCAAATAAGATTGAATTCTTGATTGGTTCTCAGGTTGAGTGCTGTTTGTGTATAAAAATGCAACTGATTTTTATATGTTAATTTTGTATCTGGAAACTTTACTGAAGTTATTTATCAAGTCTAGGAGTCTTTTGGAAAAATCTTTCAGGTTTTCTAGGTGTAAGATCATGTCATTGGTGAAGAGAGAAAACTTGAATTCCACTTTTTCAATTTAAATGACTTGTATTTATTTTTCTTGTCTAATTACTCTGGCTACAATTTCCAGTACTATATTGAATAGGAGTGGAACAAAACATCCTTGTTTTGTTCCAGTTCTTAGAAAGAAGGCTTTCAACTTTTTCCCATTCAGTATGATGTTGGCTGTGGGTTTATCATCTAAGGCTCTTTTTGAGTTATGTTCCTTTGATGCATTGTTTGTTCAGAGTTTTTATTACGAAGGGATGTTGGATTTTATTGCATCTATAAAGATGCATCTATTGAGATGGTTACATAATTTTTGTTTTTAATTCTGTTTATGTGTTATGTTCTTATTATTTTGAGTTATGTTCCTTTGATGCATTGTTTGTTCAGAGTTTTTATTACGAAGGGATGTTGGATTTTATAAAAAGTTTTTCTGCATCTATTGAGATAATCGTAGGATTTTTGTGTTTATGTGGTGAGTTACATTGATCAGTTTGCTTATATTGAATCATCCTCCATTTATTCCTGAAATAAAACCCACTTGATCATGATGAATTATCTTTTTGGTATGCTGTTGAATTTTGCTAGTTTGGTATGCTGTTTGAATTTTGCTAGTTTTGAAGTTTGCTAGTATTTTGTTGAGGATTTTTGTTTCCATGTTCATCAGAGATATTAGCCTACAGTTTTCTTTTTTTGTTATCCTTGCCAGATTTTGGTATCAGGATGATAATGATTTTGTAGAATGAGTTAGAGAGGAATCCCTCCTCCTCAATTTTTTTGAACAGTTTCAGTAAGATTGATACCAGCTCTTCTTTGTATGTCTGGTATAGCTTAGCTGTGAATCTGTCCGGTCCTGGTCTTTTTTGTTGGTGGTGGTAGATTTTTTTATTACTGATTCAGTTTCAGTATGCATTATTGGTCTATTTTGGGAATTTTATTTCCCAAAAAATTTATTTCCCAGTCATGATGTCACTTCATCATTTCCGACTGTGCTTCTTTGAATCTTCTCTCTCTCTCTTTTTGTTTATTTCTTTTAGTTAACCTAGCTAATAGTCTATCTATTTTGTTTACCCTTTCAAAGAAATAACTTTTTCATTTCATTCATCCTTTGCTCTTTCAGAGTAAGAAAGGTTCTTAATAATAAACATTGTCTTAACAGAAAAACAAATTATGTGCCACTATTTTCCATTTGCTTGTACTCTCTACTAAGTACAGTGGCGTTTGTTGTCACATCTCCTGTAATGCCCTCCCTTATTAATTCCTTCAAAAGAAGTAATTGTTCTCTTTTCTGGGTCTTAAATCACTTTGCATACAACTTGATTATTATGCTTGTCATAGTGTGAGCTATTTATTTGCTTACATAATTATGTCACATAGTAAACACAAATAAAAGTTCTATGATAAATGAGTAAATGTATGAATCAGTGATTAAATGAATGGTTAGAAATAGTTAAAGTGTTTCTCCAAATATTTTTGTAAATGTCTTTTCTATAATAAAGACAAATTGAGGCCAGGAAAAAAAAAAACAGTACCATTCTTATTAAAACAATTCAACTGTTATAAGAAAACAGTTGTCAGAAAAACACTTCAACATGCAAAACACCATGCTATGTCTTGAGTACCTTGCTCAAAGAAAGTAAAGAGAAAGGTTTAGAAGATGGGAAGTGCAAGTCTTAATCATGCAATAGCTTATGTCATAGCATAGCATAATTTGACTTAAAGTAATACAAACGATTAGGCAAGAAATGGCTTTTAGCAAGGCTATGAACAGTTTAAATGTCAAGGTAAATAGGAATGTATGAGGTTTGTAAAGGAGAGCTATTGGAGGCTTTTGACTCCTCTAAATAAAACAGAATGAGATACAGTAACCAAAGCAATGCATAAACTTCTATCTATTATATCAAAAAGCAAATAAATAGAGAGCCAAAAAGGACATCTGGAGAGATTTGAGTATGAACTCTATAATAGATAATATTGTTATATCCATCTGAAATGTTCTAGGTTTAATAATGTTAGTGTAATAATGTAGGAGAGTATCTTTATTCATAGGACATAAATACCAATGCTAAAGTTTTTAAAGTTGAGGTGACATGACATCTGCAACCTATACACAGATGTATGTAGATATACAAATAAAGGAGAGAGAGGGAGAAAGTAAATGTCACAAAGTGTTAACATTTAGTAATTTTAGATGGAAGTATGCAGTTATCAACTTTATCAACAGTCAGGCAGAATGTACACTTATCAACTTTTTAAATAAGTTATGAGAAAAATAGGAAAGATTTCATATGTTTGTATTATGTTTTGGTATTTAATGCTGTGAAGAATTCTGAAGTCAATTCAATTTTCATTCTTTTGTGATTAACTTATTTTTTCCCTGGTTATTCACAGATTTTTTTTTCATTTTTCCTTGGTATTATAATATCTTGAAAAGATATCCTAGGTATAAATATTTTCACTTATTTTGCTGGAAATACTGTGCATATTTTCAATCTGTCAACACAAATTTAAATATTAATATAAAAGAGGGCTTGGCCTGACTTCACCACTACATAATATATTCATGTAACAAAACTATATTTGTACCCTGTAATTTATACAAATAAAAAAAATTAAGGGCAAATGTAAGCATGCTTTCTTGAAAAATAAAAAAGAACTCAGGAAAACTTTCTTATGCTACATATTTAACTATTGCTTGCATTTAATTATTCTAATACATTTCAAAGAAATGTCTTCTCTTTGTGCATCATCTGTCCTCACAAACTTTAATCTGTTACTCTTTTTCCCCAAAGAGCATCTTAAGTATGCTCTTTATTATCACTAAGTGTTATCTCCCATCAAATTGCCTTTTTATGCTGCTTTTTATGCTTAATTTCATAGAACTTGGGCTTTCTTGTATTTTGAGATTTCAAATCAAATGATTTCAAAACTTATCTACTGTTCCTTTCAGTAAATTATATCTCAAATGTAGGAGTTTTCTCTCTATCTTCACATTATTATCATCTCTTATAGTATTCTTTTTCCCAAACCATATTTTATAGAAAACTTAACAGTCCTATAATCAAGTAGTCTGAGATATTCAGGGTTGAAAAAGTTCTAGTTCTTTGCCATAAGACTTATCAGAGACTTTAATATGCTTTGTCAAGTCAAAGCAGAGATAATGTAACATGGGGTACTTTCAAGTGCACTTAACTGCTGAACCCTCTTTCCAATGAAACACTGTTGGCTTATCAAAGAATTGGGGTCCTAGAAGATAAGTTGGGAAATTCTATTATTGGGTATCCAGGATCTCACGACTTTTTTTTTTTTTTTCTTTGTCATTATACTCATCTTTGAATGAAAAGAAACCTGGTACTTAGAAAAACACGCACCTGTCCTCCTCACTATGCATTTGGATGAGTCTACACTTTCCTCTGTTAACTCATACACAGCAGGGCTGCAAATGCATTAAGTCTCTAAACATATTAGCAATTTCTAACAAATATTCAATCCCTATGATTTTGCCTGAAAAAGAGTGGATCTTTCCTTCTTTATAGGCATGGCCACTGACAATAAGAAACAGAATTTAGGCCAGGCACGGTGGCTCACGCCTGTAATCCCAGCACTTTAGGAGGGTGAGGCGGGCAGATCACAAGGTCAGGAAATCGAGACTATCTTGGCTAACTGGGTGAAACCCCATCTCTACTAAAAAAAATACAAAAAATTAGCCAGGTGTGGTGGTAGGCACCTGTAGTCCAGCTACTCGGGAGGCTGAGGCAAGAGAATGGCGTGAACCTGGGAGACAGAACTTGCAGTGAGCCGAGATTGTGCCACTGCACTCCAGCCTGGGCAACAGGGCGAGACTCTGTCTCAAAAAAAAAAAAAAAAAAAAAAAAAGAAACAGAATTTAATACTTTGCAAATCTTATGACCTGCAATTGCAATTGTGTCCCTTGCTCCTTGCTCAAAATTTATATATTGAAGCCTTAAATCTCAATGTGTTTGGAGGTGAAGCCTTTGGGAGGCGATTAAATTTAAATGAGATCATGAGGGGTGGAGCCTCCATAATGGGATTAATACCCTTATAGGAAGAAAAAGAGACCAAAGCCCTCTCTCTGTCTCTGCCTTGTGAGGATACAATAAGAAGGTGGCCACCTGCAAACCAGGAAGAGAGCCCTCACCAGATAACAAATCTGTAAATAGAAACGAAGGGAGTTACGTGGTGCCTAGGGAAGGGTCAGATCATTGAATTTGTTCCACTTAGGAGGGCAGAAGCTGCCAGGTTTTCCGCTAACTGCACATCTTGCCTCTCTAAAACATGCTCTAAAACAGAGCATGAGTGAAAGCATCCTCCTGTCTTCAACTTGATTAGCACTGATCTGATGCACAGGTCAAAGTCTATTCTAGCCACTTAACATCTCTACCTACATTCACACTGAAGGTGTGAGAATATCTACCCAGCTTCTAAGAAATCATTGGTTGATAGACTTAGTTCATAGAGCTACTATGATTCTGCATCTCTTATGTATGTTTTGAATAGCTGAATAGGAAGTAAGAGGATGCTAACTCCAGCCACCATCTTAATCTAAAAGTACAAAATGTAAATAAAAGGTCAATTTACTTTAGCTGTTAATAAAATCAAAAAATCAAGGGGGTAGAATATATCATGAATTACAAAAAGATAGCAGTTTCTCACATGACTTATCAACTTCCTACTTATTTATTTAATATCTGAAATGGATTATTATAAAGCAGCATCCAAAGGGTGATAATAGGCATTATTTCTTTGTTATGTTTTCCTCCAAATTGCTCAAAATATCAACACAAAAAAGTCTTTTTAACAAACCAAAGTAAGCAAAACAAGAAAAGAAAATTTAGACAAGCCAATATGAGGGGTTCACAGACAAGCAAAAGAGCGAAAAAAAAAAAAAAAAGGAAAACAAGCCTTATAAAGATATTTCTAGAGATGTTAGTTTTGAATTTTCAGTAAGATATAAGATTTCTTCATGAACCAGTGCCCTAGAGAAAAAGGTTCTTTGCCTGTGCATCTGCGTGTATATGTGTGTGTACAGATGCAAACACAGATATATGTGCACGTAATAAAATGTTAATTTAACTTTATAGAGTATATAAAACATTTGAAATATAACTTATCACTAGTAATGTTAAGAAAAGGCAGTACATACCATAACTCACAGAAAAAGTCACTTGCAATTATAGGCAATGATATTTGCAATTAAGCTGAACACAACTAAATTATGACTTTAATTAAAAGGCATTTTCTAAGATGGCACCAACATGTTTAAAATTTAATACGTTTTATATGAGACACTGGAGTTATTAACATAACATTCTCTTTCTGCAGCATGTGCACTTTTTAAAAAGCAAAACATCTTTAACCAATATCAAAATGCTCCCAGAATCCATAGAAGTTTCAGTACATAATAAATTCAAGCAGCAATATTTTTTGTTTTTCCAGTCATTTAATATGTGTCTCTACTTGGGACATACAATTGTATTTACATCTGTAGTTAATGGTAATAGAATTGCTGACTGACAAACACTAGTGGCCACAATGTTCGCATTAATTTTAAATGAAGAATGAATGAATGGCTCAAGGAACTGATGATGAAATTTAGCACATTTTGTGATTGGACTGAGTCACATTAGAATGACTCTGAAGATCTCAAAAGTTTGAATGGAATCGTGGTAGCTGAAGAGTCTGTATAAAGTGAGTTTGGGACTGAACTCTGTGCCTGGCAGAGACATAGAGGGTCACACTAACAAGTGATATGTCTTTCTGAGTGTGTTTCCTCTACAAAAGTTTTATTACCTGGAAGAAACTGACCTGTCAAGATGTGAAACTGTCTTTCTAAAATAAGTCTGAAACACAACAGATAGGAGGATTATTTGTGATCTTACATGGCGTAGACTTCTGAGGTTTAAGGCAGTGACAATGACCTTGATTATCTCTGCGCCTTGTAGACTACAATGTAAAGAGGTGTTTCTGTGGCTACTGATTTTACACAACTCTACTGTAAACTATGAAGATAGAGAAGAAACATGAAATAGAAGCAATAAAAACATGTTCTTCTACTCAAGGAGTTTAAAATCTAGTTTGAGATGCACACTTTTACCTACAGTGAAAAAGCCTCTCAAATTTAAATGAGTCTTTTAATTTGTAAGTTCAACATGAAGGATATACAAGGTCCACAGGAAAGGAGACACAGTTTTCCTAAGGAAGCTGTTACTGTTCTCATTATGTTTTGAATTGCCTTTAGAATTAATTACAAGGCATGCAGAAATACTTACAAAGTTACAAGTCCACAGTATCATTCAAGTTAATCATCCATATTATTCAGAAAGTTGCTTTGGATTATTCTGCCTACTTTCAAGTATCAAAGCTGCCCTTAATGAACACATAATTACCCCAGCTAAGGGATATCAAATAATTATCACATAAAGTAGTGGTCTTTCTAAAAAGGCAATTCTACCATTTGTGCAATACTTTGAACAATGGTAGTCAATTACTTTGAAGAGCAAAACATTTATTTGGTTCTAAAAATTCTAATATGCTTATTTTTCAATTAAATTATGTCACTAGAGAGGCCTATTATATTCTCAAGAACTGACTTCACAGTGATCACAAACTTCTATTATAAAAGTCCTGCACACTCCACGGGAACTCCGAGTTCACTGTGAGGAAATTTTATCATAGAAAGTACTCTGCTCAAAATCAGTACAAACAAGTCTCCCTCACCAAAAACAAACAAACCAAAAAAAGAGAATGGCTACTTGTATGTTCACTCATATGTCTCTCAAGCACCTCTGAGATTATTTCCCTTGGTTCCCTCCCCTCTCTCTGTAAATCATCCCCTCCTAAACACCTCATTTGGCCAAAGGCACCACTATCCCCTAATCCCTCATGTCAGAGATTTGACATCCATTCTAGAATCTCATTCTCCCTTATTTTGCCCCATTTCTGATTAGTCACCAGTTCCTGTCCCATTTATCTTCTAGATATTTCTCACCTCTATTCTTTTCTCTTCATTCCTCATAACTCTGTCCTGGTTCAGGCTCTCATTTATAGAGAAAGGAGACTGTAGAAAAGAACCCTGGGAACTCTTTCTGGATTGCAAAGCAAAGGGTTCACTAGGCCTGGCCCACTGTCACCCCAGAGGGACTGCACCTGAACTCAGCTTCCCACAGGCCAAGTGATTTCCTCTTCTGAGCAAAAGGAGCTGCCATTTCCCACAGCACTTGAAGCTCAAAGAACCTTGCAAATAACTGATAAATAACTCAGACTGCGTAGCACCAAAGCAGTCTTTATCCCTAGTCCTTGGGCGACTCCCATACTTGCCCATAAAAAATAAAGAGCAACAGAGGGGCCCTATGCTTCTGGGCATACCCTCTGCTACAGCAGAGACAGTGCAGCCAGCTGAGCTTGGGGTCGGTTGCTTCTCTCTTCAGAATGCTGACGGACTCTGCTCATCTTGCACCTATAATTTCAAACAGCAACTAGTGATTTCACTGTGTGTGTTCCTCTCATTTCCCGAAAGGCTATTGCCTATAAATCTCTCATCCATTTTTGACATCAAAGGTAATATCCAACAGACAGATTACACCAATTACTTTCTGCCTAAAACTTTACTCTGTAGAACAAGGTCTAAATTCCTCAGAGTGATATATAAGGTCGTGAAGAGTCTAGCTCCAACTTTCCTTTCCACGCTTATTTTCTACCATTCCTCCTCGCCTTCATCCACTCCCCACACGCACCCACGCACCTGCACAGTCCTCCACTCTTCCAACTACTCCACAAAACACCAGAAAAACTCACAACTCTGTGCATTTGTCTTTGCCAGAAATAATCATTTATACACAGCTGCCTTATAACACAAATTGATACCTTCCCTGACTTCCCTCAGAGACTTGGCCCCCGCCCTCTCTTGTCTCACAACAAAATAACTGTATTGTAGTTCTTCTCTAGACTGAGTTCAGGGACTGTGCCTCGCTGCTCTTGGCTGCCTTTCACTTACCAGAGGGCCTGGCACACAGTGGGCATACTGAACGCCATTGAAGAAATAAACAAAGGTATAAGTAAATGTCAACTCCTAGATGCACCACCCTGAATATTATTAATGAGCTCTTTTGCCTTATGTCCTCAATGTAGTCGTTTTTCAATTATCTTCAATATATTATTACTTGGTGCTGAATGGGTTTCACTGATGAAAAATCTGAAAGCTCTAGTACTCTGCAGGCTTTTACGTGCATAGTTGCCTCAAGTAAAATCACAGTATTCAACGCAGTATCTCCTCTGAAAAACTCAGCTGCAGCTCAATTTTAGACCATAAAGTGCATTTTCTTTAAAGTGTACTTTAAACAATGAATAATACTATTGCTTATAGGATACCAACCAGCAAATTAATATTAATGGTAATAACAATAATAGTTTCCTTTAAAGTAATTGATTGAAATCAAGAAATAGCCAAACCAGTTGACATGCAGTTAGAATTTGGTATTTTTCATCAGAAAAACAATTCACTGCCAATGACAAATAAGAGTAGGGTCACTAAAACTACCTGTCATGCATCTAATGAAGACAGATTCTCTGGCTACCACATATAATATGTAATATCCAAAAGCGCTGCTGTAATTCACAGCTAATTAGTGTCTTGCCGTTATGAGAGGTGTCGTGGCCCTAACTCTCCTTTCAGATCTACTCAGACCTCACAAGAGCAGACAGCTATGCAGGGATCACAACAACCCAATTAGCACCCACCCAACCTTGGGCTGCTACTTCTCAGCCCACTCAGCATCAATAAATCATGCACCCTCATGAAGCTCTTCTCTGACAGCTCCAAGCCATTGTTGCTCAAGGAATAAAGACAATACTTCTAAGGAAACCCATGTGGGAAAGAAAGAGATAGAAAAGGGATATTATTTGCCTTCCTTTAGCAGCAAAGCAGTCAGCAAAATGGAAGACCATCAATTCAGACTGATTAAGAAGACAACCGCACTAAGAAATAAATCTATGAGTGGTATATCTGAAGATCCTTACTGATAATCAGCAGTCAGCAATTGGGTTGTTTGTTTGTTTGTTTTAATGTGGATATATTGAAAGCCCTTTTTCTTTCCATTTTTCTCCTGTAAAGACTTCCCTCTGGCTAATAAGAAAAATTTCCTTTCAGTAGATCATAATGGTATGCATTTACTTTGTCCCCCAGTGAATACACAGCAATCAGATAATTTGTTTAAAATACTAAATTGTTTGACTTCATTGAAAAGAAACTTATAATGATATGCTGGTTTCTAAGCAAGGCCTGCAAAGCTTCCTAAATCCATAAGCAAGCTCTAGAGTATTCACAGCACATAACAGCCAATATCCTTGTAATTTTGTTCTAAGCCTATAAAGCTGTTTTGTTCCATAATATTCTACTTAGAGAGTATTCTGAACAGTCACTGTAGCCTGGGCATTATTCAAAGACATAATTCAGGTAATTCTGCTTTGAGTTTGTTTTCCTCATGAAAATATCATTCTTTTTTGTTGTTGTTTGTTTTTTGAGACAGAATCTCACTCTGTCACCCAGGATGGAGTACAATTGCATGACCTCTGCTCACTGCAATCTCCACCTCCCAGGTTCAAGCAATTCTCGTGCCTCAGCCTCCCTAGTAGCTGGGATTACAGGTGTGCACCACCATTCTCCATTAATTTTTGTATTTTTGGTAGAGACAGGGTTTCGCCATATTGGCCAGGCTAGTCTCAAACTCCTAGCCTGAAGTGATCCAACCACCTCAGCCTCCCAAAGTGCTGGGATTACAGGCATGAGCCACCACATCCAGACTCATTCTTCTGTATTTTTAATGCTAATCTAAAAACATTTGATCTAGCTTTTGACTAAATAACTGCCACCTAATTTGATACGTATTGCCAAAGACAAATAAACAAACAGGGATATATTTAAACAAGGAATTCTCTTATAAGTCTTCTTATTAGGCATAAAGATTTCAAGAAGATTTTTCTTCCTCTGAATATATTACCACAAAAATATTCAAATATTCAAATATTTATCGGTAAGGATGTCCACCATATATTTTATAGCAGCAAAATAACTAAAATGTATGAAATATAAAATAAGTCAAATAAATGATGATATACCCATGCAACTTCTAAAAGTAATAGAGTAGAAGAATATTAAAGGGCATGCAAAAATGTTCACAAGATACTGTAAGACAGAAATAAGAAATATGGAGCTTGGGTCGGGGGTGGTGGCTCATGCCTGTAATCCCAGCACTTTCGGAGGCTAGGGAGGGTGGATCACGAGGTCAGAAGATCCAGACCATCCTGGCTAATACGGCAAAACCCCGTCCCTACTAAAAATACAAAAATTAGCCTGATGTGGTGGCATATGCCTGTATTCCCAGCTACTGGGGAGGCTGAGGCAGGAGAACTGCTTGAACCCAGGAGTCAGAGGTTGCAGTGAGCCGACAAGGCACCACTGCACTCCAGCCTGGGTGACAGAGCGAGACTCTGTCTGAAAAAAAAAAAAGAAAAGAAAAATGGAGCCTGGATCCATGTTATACACATACATGCATACATGCATGCTCACACGTATGTATATACATATGTGTGTATATTTATCTATATATACATAGATTTATAGATATATACACTATTAACAAAAGTTAACCTGAAAGAGTCAGTCCTTCAAATGGATCCCAAGTGGCTAACTGGTCCTAAATTTAAAATAGAACCAAGGGTCCATTTGCTGATAGAGGTCACACACATACTCTGAGTCTCCTGAAAATCCACACGTCTTTAACTTTGGGACTTTCAGAAATTACCTGCCTTGGCCAATCAGGACTCAGCTGTATCAACCAATCAGGACTCAACTTTAACAATCAATCAAGGGTCAGCTGTATTAACCACTCAGAACTAAGCAAGTTTTAATCCCTCATTTGCATAAATGAACCTGACTGGGAACCTGGGTGGTAACTTTTTTATGAAACTATAATCCTCCCTTTGTTGTCTGGAATGCACCTTTGTTTTACACAGAAGGCTGCATCTTCTGGGTCTGCAAACTTCACTGGAATAAAGTCTCTTTCTTTCAAATTCCTTTTTGCTCAATTTTGTTTACAAAACACACATGTATTTCATTATTTACAAGCTAATGTTTGATGCAGAATCTCTCTGAAAATTCATTTTCAGAACATTATTTTTCAAAACAAAAATTTGGTTTTCTGTGTATGGGGGTCTGAGGATGTATGTATAAGTATATGTCCATAAAAATATACTTATAGGTCAAGAATTTTTAAAAATCCTGACAGGAGAAGTATTTCGATATTTAAAATGCATCTTTAGAAAGTCTTATTCTAGATTATTCTTCTTTAAGCTGTTTGCTTATAGAAAAGTTTTTATGTTTCTTTCATAATGAGAAAAAAATGCTATATGAAATATTCACTTATATCACTTGGATATATAGATGTGGACTGGTGTGAAGTCCCAGCCTGGTGGAGCATCTGTTCTGAGTGGCTAATGCCCATCCCATATCAGTCAGTAGATATTTTGATTATCATCTTGGGTATAAACAACATTTAAAAGGTGAGTAACAGGCCAGGCATGGTGACTCACACCTGAAATCCCAGCACTTTGGGAGGCTGAGGGGGGTGGATCACGAGGTCAAGAGATCGAGACCATCCTGGCCAACATGGTGAAACCCGCGTCCCAACTAAAAATACAAAAATTAGCTGGGTGTAGTGGTGCGCGCCTGTAGTCTCAGCTATTTGGGAGCCTGATGCAGAAGAATTATTTGAACCCGGGAGGTGGAGGTTGCAGTGAGCCGAGATCGTGCTACTGCACTCCAGCCTGGCGACAGAGCGACACTCCGTCTCAAAAAAAAAAGGAGGGGTAATTGACACATCACACATAATCATATTTCAAGAATGAGCATAAGAACTAGCATTCTCTAACCTCTTATCTGTGGAATTAGGTAGTAGTGAAGTTGAATCCATGTGGTTCTGGAGTACCACATTGACTCAGTGTCAGCATAGTCAGGACGTGAAGTATGGAAACTCTGTAACACCTGCCTCAAAACCACTGCCCCTGATTCTTTCCAGCTCCAACCCATCTGCCCTGATATTTGGAACTACCAGGTGTGGAGAAGGATAATGTGTACCAAATACACACAGCCTGGCCAGAGTTCAGGTCAAATCAAAGTTCCCAATACATGTGGAATTACAGCCTGCTTTCATGTGGCATCATGACAGCTGCCCTGATTTCCAGCTCGGTGAGTCAGGCAGACACAATGAGGTAAATGGGCATCATGTTTAATCAGCATTTATTCCAGGGCAATAGGAACATAGGGAAGCAAAGCCTTTCCCTCCACAAGGTTCACATCTAATTGGAGAAACAGAATAACATGTGTTTAAAGGGGATGATAACACAAATGATAGGTCTAGACAATACAGAGAACAGAACGGGGCAAGAAGAGATAAAGCTTCACATTTAGAGATGACCTAGTGTAGAGTCTTAAGGAAAGATATTCCGCAACCTGGCAATATACCTAAAAATATAGCTTTTTCAAAGCAAAGACATATATTTAGGTACGTGTAACTACTGAGTACATTTTCAGGTCCCCTGTGCTTCTTTTTTCCTAGGGCAGTGTAAACATGTACTTGATCCTTAGGTGAAAAACTACATTTGACAAGATTTTACATAATATGAGGTCAACTACATATACTTGTATTAATCATTTCAATTCATTTTGTGTTTACCAAAGACAATTGAAACGCTAGAAGAAAAAATATGTATTGTAGCAAGATTAATTTTGACAACAGTGTGATTTTTGTTTCTTCCTTATCATTTCCCTAAAAGAATCCTAGATAATGCAAAAGTTAGAAAATGTCACCAGAAATGTTCTCCATTTCATATCTAGAGCATATATATTTGAAACTGTTTATAGAGACTTCTAGCCATAGACAGTATCTTTTGGCTAATTTTTATATTACTCTTCAGTAGTTTAGTATTAATTTTGGTGCTACTGTAAAGATAAAAAATAAGGCAAATTTTAAATGATCATGTCCATGTTCACACAGAAAGTTCATGACTGCAGACTCTCAAGCTCATATTGAATGACACAAAACAATACCCATACCTGAAAGAGAGAATTCTCCTTTTTGGCTTTCACTTTCTCTGATTAGAAAGGCACCCGTCTTATTTTCTGAATATAACAGTTGTTTCTCTGCATCTGATCTTCTGATTGCTCCAAAGAACCACCTAAAAAGAGAGATACGTAAATGATAATTAACCAATTAACATTCATTTTTTAAAGAGGAAAAAGCCTGGCAAGATAGTATTCTAATATCAGAAATGTTTGGCATTCTTTAGTGAAACTATTACAGGTATAAGTGGTAGCTTCTGACACTTGAGATGATTTTTCAGAATGCCTGTAACCCACACCAACATTTATTTTTTCTTAACTACAAAGCAGGAATTTGACTATGCCCACTACCACATCCCTTCTCACAGCTATGTTCTGAGAGGTCCTGAGACTTCCCTCCATCAAAGCCAAAGCCCCATTGTCTGCCTGCCATGTATGTGTGCCACGTCCCAGGCTCTAAAATGACTCATCGTCTCCATCCAACCGTCCACTGCCTCCCCTAACACCTCCCAGCTGTTAGGAGGCAAATATTCCAATCAAAGGATTCATGTACTTTATGTTAAAGTATGATGGATTAAAAATGTAGTTCTCTGGATATTAGTTCCTTTCTTTTCCCACCTCCACCACTGTCCAACCCTGCCATAAGATGAGATGATTTTGCATATCTAGAAGGAATTTATTAATATCAAGGAACATTTAAGCAATGGAGAGATGATTTGAAAAAGATACATCTGTCCAGGAAATATCCTTTTAGTAACACCTCCACTTCTTATCTTTTCCCCTCTTATCTTTACCATTCCAGAAATATAAAAGTCAGATACTGAACACACAAGTTTGTGAATGCAATCATCATCAACAAGGAATTATGGATCATTAATATCAAAGCCACTGTCACATGTATATCACGTTAGTAGAAATCAATTGTTCTAGTAAGAGGAAGCTGAGAATTCTTGCTTTTCACAAATGACCCCTCACTGAAGGGCCATAAAGATGATCATCATCATTAAAGATTTTAGGTAAAACATTGATCTTTTCAGGTAACTTCTTTAAAAATGTAAATACTCCAAGAGAAGAAATGCAGGCTTGAGGGAAGAAATACAGGCTGGGAGAAAAAAAAAAAAATGTATGCTATCAAAATTTAACTTGAATTTGATTGACAGGTCATGGGTATTAGAGAATATGAGTGCCCTAAGAATGACACATTGAAAGGCATTTGGGGGAAGGAATTGAAAAGAGAGACATTAACATATAAATATTACCTTCTAACAAATGCAGGGTGTTTGTGTATCATTTCCCCAATTATCAAATTGTAAATTACAGACATTAACTGTATCTGTCAGGATATGCCAGATCATCTTGGAGTAATGAACAACTCCAAAAATCTCAGTGGTTTAAGACAACTGGTTTCACTCAGTTCCAGGTCTATTAAGGTACTGAAGGTCATCTGGAGCTCTGCTTGATGTCAGTCTCACTCAGGGAGTTTCTATCTCCATGCTTCCATGATTGCTGAGCCAGGATTGGAAAACATGGCGAATCACAGGCTGGTTCCTAGAACTTCTATTTAAAGATTCTACTCAGGAATGAACCCACTGGAAATAAGTCTCATAGTCATGCCTAAATATAAAGAGAGTAGAAAGAGCCAATCCCACCATTTCCCAGAAGGTAGAAAATGGGAAACATTTGGTAGACTACACTAGTGACTCTGCATTGAGTCAGTATCAGGAGCAAATCGATGTCCATGGACTATTGTTTATGCAACTGAAACCATGCAAGTCATGGAAACATTCCAAAGTGGACATGTAATGAATTCACAGAAAAACAGAAATGCATGTTTTTGATTATTGCAGAAACAAGTCAATAGAATACTTGAACATAGTAAAAAACTGAGACCTAAATATACAAATTACTGATGAAAGGACGGATGATTCAATAAATAACACTGGTACCACTAATAATCCATATGGGAAAAAAACTGATGCTACCGACAGCATACATCATAATTTCACATAGATTAAAGGCCTACTGTAAAACGCAAACTTCAAAACTTCCTGAGGACATTGGACTAGGGAAGTTTTCTTAGGCAAGACAAAAACAAAAAGACATAAAAACCTTAGGGAAAAGATTGATAATATTTATTACATCACAGTTAAAATCTTCTATGCCAACAAGGTCACCATGAAATAAAATTTGAATATAAGCCCAAAACCTGGAGAAAATAATTGCAAAGTATATAACCCAAAATAGGATTAGTATTCACGTTATGTTGAGACCTATAATCAATAAGAGAAAGACAACACAGTAGAAAAATTGGCACAGGATATAAAGATGCCTGGATATAATTGGGCAGTTCACATAAAAAGAAACCGCAAATAATTAACAAAAATGACAAGAACATGGCCTCTACATGTGCTGGTGTTAGGAATATTACATATAAAACCACAATGAAATATTATGTTAGACTTTCACATTACAATTTAAAATGCTCACATTATTAGGTATTGAGGAAAATGTGAAACAAGAGCTTTTATACAGTACTAGTGGTAATACAATTTGGTACAAATAATTTAGAGAGCAATTTGGCACTATCTGATAATGCTGAGTATTTGTGTACTACTCAATTTCACTTCTAGACTACATGCTGTATGAGCTGAAGAAGATACACTACAAGAACATCCATTAAAGAATTCTAGCATTGAGAATTTGGAAACCACCTAACTGTCCATCATAGGAGAAAAGATAGACTTAGTTACAGATATAAAATTGAATACTATATAGAAATTAAAACAATAACTGGGCATGGTGGTATGCACCTATAGTCACAGCAACTCAGGAGACTGAGGCAGGAGGATCACTGGAGCCCAGGAGTTCAAGGCTGTAGTGTACTATGATCGCACCTGTGAATAGCCACTGCACTTCAGCCTGGGTGACATAGGGAGATTCCATCTCTCATAAAATAAATTAAAATTTTAAAAATAAATTGTTCAAGGATGAAAGTAAGTTAAAGAATGAAAAGAATGATACATACTATTGTAATAGCATTTGTATACAGTTTAAGAAAACACATTAGAAAACTGTACCTAATTTTTATGAATACATGCATGTTTAGTGAAAGCTAATAAAGTACTCACGCATTCTTTTAACTATTTCCAGGACTGGCAATACTTTTTCACAGAAATACTTCAAGCAAAGAAGCAACATGGATGAAATATCTTGATCAACTCAATGCATTTTCCTGATTCAAAGTGCATTGATTACGCATCAACACTAAAATGTTTAAGCAACCTATTCATCTAAATATCTCTTTCATTAGTTCATTTCCCTCCATCTTTGCTAGCTCTCAGAATGAAAGGCATGAACTCTCTCCAGTTAGTTACTGGGACAAACCCTTCAATGGACACTACTCACTCATGCTTGCTCTCCAGTCTTTTCAAATAATGTTTTATGAGCACTCTCACATGCTCTCAGTTTACAGATGAGGAAACTCAGGCCCAGGAAAGTGTATTAACTTGAGACCACATGGAGAGGTGATGGTTGAGTCTGAAATTGAGCCAGACTTCTTTTTCGCACCCCGTGGTACCTCGAAGTGTAATGTGAAGAGGATGGCTTGGGAACACTCAGATAAAATATGAACCATTATTTTTGCACCAGGCAAAGGGAATTTAGGATAAAGAACACCATGTATTTTGGTCCTCATTTCTTATTTTAAACTAGTAAGATTTGAGCATTTTAGCAGTGTCTTAGATAAGAAATAATACATCAAAGCAGTTTTTGTCCCATATAATTGGTTTCTACCTTCAGGTTGTAAAGCTGAATTAGTATATAAAGTATCATATTCCAAAGATCACTCAGAATGGCATTGTCCTATTAATAGACTATAATGTTTCTAATCTTCAACCATCCAGGCAATTTAATAGTTTCAATAACTTTCTAGAGGTGATAGTAATGCATATATGTTCAGAAACGTAACACAGCATTTGAAAGTTGGGGTACATAAATTTTAATGCGTGTATTTAGAAAATATATTTAATTTACTTCCAAGTATATTTTTATTTGAAAAAATAAAGGGATGATGGTTCAAAAATAAAAATAAAATGTTTAAACAAAATATAAATATGTAAGCCTTTGTAAGAATTACAATGTATCTAGCAGATTAAGTTCCCCAGAATTATTATTATATCTCCTATATATCATTCTCAAAACCAAATACTCCACTACATAAGTTTTATGTACACGTTACATTTGTATTTTGGCTAATCAAGTCTATAAATGATGTGTTTCCTCTGTCTAGTATATATATAAACAGGCAGTTTTTATAAATCAAATGGTTAAAGATAAAGCAATTTCACTACATTTGTAGAAAAACCCTATAGCAAAATTTTTTAGTCCTTCTTTGTTTCAACAATTTCAGACTCTTGTATAATAGATTGGTACAATCACTTTACAAGGCAAATCACACTACAATTGAATCCATAGTAACCATGAAATAAATATAATATTTGACTGAATGCATCAATTCACTTAATTCCTAGAATTTTGCTTAGCTGAGATCTGATCAGGAGGTGAAGAATATAAATTAAAAAATGTTTTCTGCATGTATTGGCATTTATAACATCATCCTTCATACTCAAAGGTGATCCAATTGCTGCGGACTGCAGTCTCTAGAGCACATGCTGCTGTAGAGACTGATGGACAAACAATAGCTTGTTCCACCCTTTGCATCTATGAAAACTGTTTCTTAATTTTGAGGTTTGAACCATTGGCAGGACTGCCATTCTGGTCAAGTCTGCCTTTTAGAGCCTCTGCTGGCACCATTCTGGAAGGGCACACACACCCTAGGCCTGGATGTTCACCACAGCCATTTTCAGCTCTCTCTTTAAGCTACAGTTCTTATGTGCAGTAAACAGAGAGTGTTGAGAAGGGCTCAAGATATCCTAGGAGTATAAAGCATCACAAAAGAGTCATACGGATCAGTGATCCTCCAACTGTGGTCCCTAGATCAGGAGCATCCGTATCACATGGAAACTCGTGTTAAAAGAAAAACCTGAGACAAATTAAATGTAACAGAGTTTAATTGAGCAAAGAATGATTCACGAATTGGGCAGCCTCCCGAGCTAGAGTATGCTCAGAGTCCAGTGCAGCCACTTGGTGGAAGATTTATGGACAGCAAAAGGAAAGTGACTAACAAAAAAAAAAAAAACAGAAGTGAGGGGCGGAAACAGCCGGATTGGTTACAGCCTAGTGTTTGCTTGAGAGTTGGCCCCCTTTGCTTGGCCAAACTCAATGATTGGCACAAGAGTAGGTTACTGTCTGCTCATACATCCAGTAAGGTTATCGCTTACTATGCACAGAGAAACCTTTAAGCTGAACTTAAAATATGCAAGGAGATAGCTTTAGGCTAATACTTGTTAGAAATGGAAATTCTTGGGTATCACTTCATACCTACTGAATCATAAACTCTGGGGGTTGGCCCAGCAATCTGGGGTTTATTAAGTCACCCAGCTAATGCACATTAAAGTTTGAGAACTATTGAGGTATAAAAATAGGAAACCAATTAGAAATCTGTACAAGGCAGCTGAGAATGTTCGAGTCTGGCACTTACATGCAAAAAAGTATCCAGTAAAATAATACCACACATACTCATACACACACAGTTTATTGATATTTAAAGAAATAACCTTTATTGCCATACCATGCTGTGAAAGATATCTTTATTAACAATAATCAAGAAGAAGATTAGACTCATCATATGAAAAGAAATCCTGGAAGAAACAAATACTTCAATTAGATAAAAACAAACAAAAATACAATTTCTGGTATAGATGAAAAGAGTATGCAATTTAAGTCTAAAATTATGTAAATATTATCAAGTGTCTGCTGTATGTAAATTATATAACACTAACACAGAAAGATCTGTAGGACATTGTTGTATATAAAAAGGTAAATTACAAGCATTAGGAGTGTTACAGGTTTATTTATATTTTAAAAAATCAACAAACTGACCAGGCATGGTGACTCATGCCTGTAATCCCAGCACTTTGGGAGGCCGAGGTGGGCGGATCATAAGGTCAGGAGATTGAGACCATCCTGGCTAACACGGTGAAACCCCGTCTCTACTAAAAACACAAAAATAGCCAGCTGTGGTGGCATACGCCTGTAGTCTCAGTTACTCAGGAGGCTGAGGCAGGAGAATCGCCTGAAACCAGAAGGTGGAGGTTGCAGTGAGCCGAGATCGTGCTGTTGCCTGGGCGACACAGCGAGACTCTGTCTCAGAAAAAAAAAAAAATCCACAAACTAAAAATTACATGTGCTTACTTCCCTGGAGATTAGTGAGAGATTATGAAAGTAATGACAGAGGAGTTTCATTTTTTACTCTGCATTCTTCTCTATAATTTGGATTGTTTATGATAAGATATAGTTATATATTGCTTTAAAATGTATTTAAATATAAAAAATTAAAAGAGGTCAATCAGGAACATGCTACAAAAATTTACATGTTGTAAATGTCTGGACTAGAAACTCTGGCACTTAGAATTGATAGATACAGGAAAAATCCCAAAGGAATATGAAACAAGTGATTATGAATGAGCAGCGAAACAGATGGAAGAGATGATGTGACATCAGGATTTCAAATCTGAATGACTAAAGGACAGTATGCCCTGCAACATGTCAGAAGGCAGAGTATAATAACAGTTAAGAGTGACAGCATCTCATTACGAAGTTATTTAACCTCTCTATGACTCAATCTCCTCATTTGTAAGTGAGAATAATAAAAATTTCCTTGTAGCCTTGTTTTGAGATTAAGAAGAATGACGCATGTAAAGTGCTTGATATCTCGACACATTCATGCTCAATAAATAGTAGAGATTTTAAGATAATTAATTGAAGGCAGATATTATCAATTTTGTTTTAGGCATGTTGGATTTGAGGTGAATATGTGAGCATGTGAATATGCAAATATGTGAGCATGACCTTATTTCTTTGTTTGTATTAACAGTTTCATCCCAAGTGACTCTTCTGTCCTGCCTGCTGTTCTTGACGAGGACATGCTGCCACCAGGTGGCAGCAGGCCATTTTACTAACCCAAAAAGGCAAAGGAGAACTGTCGTGTGATTAACTGTACATACTTTATTTTATGAAAAAAGCAGTTAACCTTAAAAGAAAAGTATAAATGAATACCAACATTTATATAAGATAAATATCTTAACTATCAATCAAAATCTAGGGAAATCAACATGTAAATAGATGTGGTACCTCGATTAAGGTTTTGTCATTTCATCTAATAGAATCTTATTGTGCCTCAGTGACATGTACAAAGTAGGTTCCTAGGTAACTCGTAATTCTCATCAGATGAAGATAACTTTCCCTTACACTTTTTAAAGAGAAAACTCATGCCCAGCAACTGCTGGCTAGGATTTACAAAAGTTAACATATGACTTCTTTTTGTAATGTCTCCTTAAGACCAAGGCAGTCAGCCTTCAAGTACTACAGACAGATCCTGAAAAAATAAACTCTTAACACTAGTTCCAGGAGAAAAAAAAAAATACATCCTTCCAGAAAATGCAGAAAGGAAACTGGGTCAATCAACTCGGCCTGACCAATCATGAGGAAATTAAGCTAGGATGACTTCCCTGTGGGAGCTCAAGGTTAGCAGTGTCTTTCATGTTTTCATCATAGTTACACACGTTATAATGGGTAAAACCACCTATTGTCCTCATGAATGTGACCTGGCAGGCATCGGTGTCACCCACATTGGCAAAACACTTTCAGTTTGCAGGGCACACTCATAATCACATTTAGTCATATGGTATCTAAATGAAAGGCTTGATTCATGCCCCTTGAAGTATTATGGTTCTGTATGACTCACCTGCATCTACCTGTGTTTCCACAATATTACCAAGAAAATCTCTGTGAGAGTTCTTCCTGTCAAGGTAATCATTTCCCTCCCTTTCCGCAAAACCTTCTTCGGCTCAGTATCCCCCCTTGGCTCCCAGGAAGTTAGCCCTGCCACTCCCACTCACATGGAATGATAAGGACAAACAAAAAAAAATAATGCTCGCAATTATTTTGTTATTCATTCCTTCCTTTCCATTTCCCTCACCATAACCCTTGTATAATTCAACATCGCCTCTTGGATTATGGAAATATTTTACTGCCCGTTCTCTTTAACATTAACAACTTCTATTTACCGATCACATAAAAGGAGGCAGGCACTGTTGCTACAAGCTTTACATGCATTTATCTCAGTCTCTCCCCCTTGCTCACATCACCACCGCTAGATTTATCGTCTCACCACATACACATAAATAAGGGGTATTTTGCTTATGGAATAAAACCCCTATTAACTTGGAAATTCAAGCCTTCCACCATCTGGACACAAACCATTTCTTCAACTTTATCTTCCCTATATCAGCTCTCTGTTCTAGCTTAATTCACACTCCTATCACTACTTATACTGGCAATACTAAAACTTGCCTGCTCAGAATCCTACAATATTTAGTGACTACTCTTCTGTTTTGGTATGTAGCAATACAAAAGCTAGCGCTGCATTTAAAATTCTTTTTTAGATTGCTCTTTGTGTACACTTGAGGCTACAGACCTCCTCAGCATAAGGACAGAGTCTGATAACTTCACCTATCTGTGGCATGAAGCACTGGCCACATGCCCTGTGGAGCTGTTAAATAAATACTTGTTGATGAAACATTAATACATTGTACTTCAATGTGGGCATTTTATATAGTCTTCTGGTTTATACTGAACATTGAACTTTAGATAATGCCTGTGTTTTGTGTAATCTTTTATTTGAGCTTGCTACATAGCTTGCAGTATAAAGTGTTTATGGGAGAAGGCTTATCTACTATGGGCCAGTTGCAGCACAGTTTCTAATGTTAATTGGCCTTAGATCACAGATTCCAATCTGACCTCTCTCTCTTTCCCCAAAGAGAACACTTTCATACGAATGTAAAGATCAAAAATGAAATTGACTTTTCCGTCCTTTAAAATTCAAGCATATCAGGGCTGCACACATGTAAAAAACTTGTGACAAAGTGACAATGTTAAATTAAGTATCAGAGGTAGGACTTGTAGTCACATAGAAATCCTTTGCTTGGGTCATTTGATCAAGTTTTCGTTGCTGTTGTTCACCCTTATAGTCATCGTAAGTGGGAAATTTTGAAGGAATTTATGTAGAGGGGAAGTAAGGTGAACTAAGCTGTGCTTTCTTCACTGGGGGAGGTGACTATTTATAAAAGAATCTTGTTATAGTCCGAATCCACTTCCCTAAGTCTGGTCATCTAAAGTATGCAATTCCTCACAAGCAGTTTACAAAGAATATGACAAAGTTCATGTAAGTATTCAATCTCAGGGCACTTTTTTTGTTTCACAACTATCCTCTATTTGGGGAAAAGGAAATGACAGCTAATATTGATTTTTCTTTTAAAATAAAAAACAAAATGTGTGCCTATATAATGACATTTCCAATCATCAAGCCTGAAATAAAAATGTAAATTTTAACCCATCTGCTTTGATTTTGTACAACATTTATGATAATGTTTGTCCCAGAAACTAGAAGAATATGGATGGGTTAGAGTTGAAAGCATTAATCATTACTTTCTAACTTTGTCACATCCAAAGAAAGTAAATGCAATTGACTTATGATGCCCAGGAAAATGCCTTATTTTACAAAATACCACAAATGATCATTCCTATTCTCTATATGAATAAGCTTTGGGGCAGTAGGATACTTCTTATATGGGCCACCGTGCGGATATACAGGACACTAATTTCAGAAACGATAGTCCCAAAGACCAAAGACCAAACTCAAGTCCCAGCTCAAATACCAAATTTGAGTTTACTCAGCTAATAGTAATTGCATGTAAACCATTCAAGAAGGGTCAATAATGTCAAATGCAGCCTGCTCTGTAGCCCCCAGATCCAGGTTTCTCTTGCAAAAAGTAAAAAAGAAGGAGCATCTTTCTTCTCTTTTCTTATACTAGAGGTGATATTCAAAATATTTTATGACTGATATAGCACACACACCCACCATCAGAAAAGACAACAGCAAAACTAGAGGCTTATGTCTAAATTTCAGCCCTGGGGCTTATCATTTTAACACTCAGTGAAGCATTATGATGTCACTGAGCTTCATTAAATCTCTTATCTCAAATAAAATGTTGTAAACCTCTTGAAGGTATCTTAACCTCATTACCTACAAGGTAATAATTACATCATTTTCTATGTGCTGAAATACATTAGAAACATTAAATTCATACTAACAATATGGAGAAAAGATAAAGCAAAAGAAGAGTATATAACTTTTCCTTTGAAAATCTTACAGTATCAAGGGAGAGATAAAAGACCACTTTAAGTAACCAATTCAGAAAAAGTGATGAAAGAGAAATTTAAAAATCATGTAATCATCAACTGTGTGTAGTAGGAAATTAACTGTAGGCTGTAAGGAGGATGGAAGTCTTCTTTAAAAAAATATACTTTGAACAGATTTGAAAGAGATAAAGAAATCGAAAAAAATGAAAGACAAGGGTATGCACACAAGTGAAGAAACCAAAAAGGTATTTGTGAGAAGATTGGTTTAATAAACAGCAGTGGTTGGGGGGGCGGGGGGGGGGAAACAAGAAATATGGGCCATTGGTGTTTACAGATAATTCCATGTGGAAACTAACTCCATGAAAGAAGTAGATCTTTGGTGAATTTGAAAACTACAAAGAAGGGTTTTAAGATACTCCACTCAATATTTAACACAAAAGGAGTTTTAAGTCCTGAGCTCATGCACCTGCACTATGAGGGGGAAAAATGTGACTTGTTCCTTAAAAATTCTTTCACAAACAAATATGAGATGGAGATATGGAGGGTGAAAGCAAATAGTAATTCTTCCATGACTAGAAACAAAAAAGAGACTTGGTCCAAACTTTAGAGGTGAAAAGAAATTTTCATAAGGATCTACAGGCACAGGTGTTTTAATGAGTACATGTGTTTTTTTTCTGGGGAGATAATCCATTGTTTTATTAAATTCTCAGAAATGCCTATGAAAGAAACTAACCAACTCCTTCAATAAGGCCAAGTGTTTCTTCTGTATTTACAAGAGCTGGTGCCAAGGCCATAACCACAACCTACCACCTTGAAAATCACTTATCATTCATTTTTTATTCAATGTTTACTTATTGATATGGTTTGGCTCTGTGTCCCCACCCAAATCTCTAATTATAATCCCCATGTGTTGCAGAAGGGACCTGGTGGGAGATGACTGGATCATGAGGGTGGTTCCTCCCATGCCATTCTCATGATAATGAGTTCTCACAAAAGCTGACGGTTTAAAAGTGGCAATTTCCCTGAACTCTCTCTCTCTCTCTCTCCTGCCACCATGTAAGATGTGCTTTGCTTCCCCTTCCAACATGATTGTAAGTTTCCTGAGTCTTCCCCAGATATCCAGAACTGTGAGACAATTAAACCTCTTTTCTTCATAAATTACCCAGTCTCCAGTAATATCTCTATAGCTGTGTGAGAATGGACTAATACAGAAAATTGATACCAGTAGAGTGGGGCACTGCTATAAAGAAAAACTGAAAATGTGGAAGCAACTTTGGAACTAGGTAACAGGTAGATGTTGGACAGTTTGGAGGGCTCAGAAGAAGACAGGAATATGTGGGAAACTTCGGAACTTCCTAGACACTTGTTGAACAGTTTTGATCAAAATGCTGATAGTAATGTGGACAATGAATTCCAGGCTGAGTTAGTCTCGGATGGAAATGAGGAAGTTATTGGGAACTGGAGAGACATGTGGCATTTCATCCCTGCCCTAGCGATCTGTGGAATTGTGAACTTGAGAGAGATGATTTAGGGTATCTAGCAGAAGAGATTCCTAAGCGGTAAAACATCCAAGATGTAACCTGACTGATTCTGAAAGCAGTCAGTCATATGCATTCACCAAGATATTATCTGAAACTGGAACTTCTACTTATCAGGGAAGCAGAGCAGAAAAGTTTGGAAAATTTGCAGCCTGATCATGTGGTAGAAAAGGGAAGCCCATTTTCTGGGGAGGAATTCAACCTAACTGCAGAAATTTGCTTAAGTAACCAGGGGCCAAATATTAATAGCCAAAACAATGAAGAAAATGTCTCCAAGGCATGCCAGAGATCTTCATGGCAGCCCCTCCCATCACAGGCCCAGAGGCCTAAAAGAGAAAAATGGTCTCATGGGCTGGGTACAGGGTCCTGCTGCTCTGTGCAGCTTCTGGACTTGGCACTCTATGTCTCAGCTGCTCCAGCTCCAACTGTGGCTAAAGGGGGCCAAAATACAGCTCAGGCCATGGCTTCAGAGGGTGCAAGTCCGAAGCCTTGGTGGCTTCCACATGGTGTGGGGCCTGCAGGTGCACAGAAGACAAGAATTGAGGTTTGAGAACCTCCACCTAGATTTCAGAGGATGTAGAGAAATGCCTGGATGTCCAGGCAGAAGTCTGCAGCAGAGGTGAAGCCCTCATAGAGAATCTCTGCTACGGCAGTGTGGAAAGGAAATGTGGGGCTGGAGGCCCCACACAGAGTTCCCACTGGGGCACTGCTTAGTACAGCTGTGATAAGAGGGTCACCATCCTCCAGACCCCAAAGTGGTAGCTCCACTGACAGCTTACACCACACACCTGGAAAAGCAGCAAGCACTCAATGCCAGCCCATGAAATCAGCCATGGGGGCTGTACTCTGCAAAGCCGCAGGGGTGGAGCTGTGCAAGGCTGTGGGAGCATACTTCTTGTATCAGTGTGCCCTAGATGTGAGATGTAGAGTCAAAGGAGATTTGGGAGCTTTAAGGTTTAATGACTGCCCTGCCAAGTTTCGGACTTGTATGGGGCCAGTGGCCACTTTGTTTTGGCCAATTTCTCCCATTTGGAACAATTACATTTATCCAATGCCTGTACCCCTATTGTATCTTGGAAGTAACTACCTCATTTTTTATTTTACAAGCTCACAGGTGGAAGGGACTTGCCTTGTATCAGATGAGACTTTCGACTTGGACTTTTGGGTTAATGTTGGAATGAGTTAAGACTTTGGGGGACTGTTAGTAGGCATGATTGTGTTTTGAAATGTGAAAAGCACATGAGATTTGGGAGGAGCCAGGGCAGAAAGATACGGTTTGGCTCTGTGTCCCTACCCAAATCTCACCTTAAATTATAATTCCCACATGTCAAGGGAGGGACCTGGTGGGAGATGATTGCATAATAGCGGCAGTTTCTCCCATGTTGTTCTCATGATAGTGAGGGAGTTCTCATGAGATCTGAGGGCTTAAAAGTGGCAGTTTCCCCTATACCCTCACTCTCTCTCCTCCTGCCATGTAAGATGTACCTTGCCTCCCCTTCACCTTCTGCCATTATTGTAAATTTCCTGAGGCTTCCCTAGCCATGTAAAACTGTGAGTCAATTAAACCTCTTGTTTATTAATTACCCAGTCTCAGTATCTTTATAGGAGTGTGAGAACGGACTAATACACTTATCAAGCATCTACTATATGCCAGGCACAGTTCTAGTTGGTAGAAATAAAGCAGTGCAGTAAATAAAATGAACAAAAAGTCTTTTATTTGTGAAGTTCATATACCAATGAAGAAAGACAGATGACAGATAAAATAAATGAATATACTGTAGTTCAAAGGTGCAAAGTGGAAAAAATAAAGCAAAGTAAGGAGGAGAAAGAGTGAATTTTTAAAATTGCTCTTAGTAGGCAGCAATATATGGCAGGTGGAATTCCAGAGCATTTTCCTATGAGTTCCTAAAGTCAAAGTAAACAGCAGAATAGAGATGTAAAGAAAAATTGGATGAAATCTTTGAAAAGAGGAGATGAGTAAGGATCATACACTACTCTAGGATTGGAGACAACATTTAGATTTCTCAACTGTAGTTTGCCCAAGATCTATTAGCAATTATTTCTAATTAGCATTATTTCTAATGTAGAAATAAACAATGCCCATCAGCTTTACTCATTTCATGAAAATGCAAAATACTCAGAAGCTACAACTATTCTCCAAGAATCTCTTCAGTGGGGCTATAGTTCTTTAGCCAAAGAAATGGCAAGAATCTGTTTAATAGAGTAATGTTTTATGGAAAATAGTTATATATAAAAAGAAATAATGTTGTCAATTATTATGGAATGTTTAAGGTAGAATTTTTTCATAGATAACTCTTAAATTCATATAAAAATCAAAATGTTTAAATGAAATTATCTTTCACTTTTGGCAAACATATAATGCAGAGCACAATATAGTCAGGTGACTATAGTTAACATTAATCTATTGTTCCTTTCAAAATAGTTAGAAAAGAATAATTTGAATATTCCTAGCATGAAGAAAAGAGAAATATTTAAGGTAATGGATATTCCAATTCCAATTCAGATTATATTAACGTATGAAATTATCACATGTACCAGAGAATATGTACATCTATTATGTACCAATAAAAAATAATTTTGAAAACTATACTGTCTAATCTTAATCCATACATGACACAGAGACACACACACATATATGTGAATGAGTGGATGGATGTGTGTATGTTTGCGTGTGTGTAGCTACACATACAAACATGGATGTACAGATATGTACTAGTTTTACTGCTTCTGGGAGATTAAAATGAAGCAGGTGCCCCTAGGGAGTCAAGCTGTGAGACCTGGTCTGCTAAAGGTCAGAACAAGCACACATGTTCTTTTTCTCCTTCCTTCCTTCCTTCCTTCCTTCCTTCCTTCCTTCCTTCCTTCCTTCCTTCCTTCCTTCCTTCCTTCCTTCCTTCCTTCCTTCTTTCCTTCCTTCCTTCCTCTTTTCTTTCTTTCTTTCTTTTTAATAATTTAGCCCTGTATACCCAGATACTCACTAAGCATTACTATCATGAATAATTATCGATAACACCAATATTAATAACTAAAGGTTGTTTAAAACCCATGTAAATGCCACCCACTGGACTTTGCAATAGTAGAAACTGAACACTTCCACAGAGCAGCTTGTTCTCAGACAGCCCAAAAACAGGGCCAGAAAACACATCTTTTGTTTTCAGTGTCAACAAACTATTTGTCAGGAAACAAAAGGAAGGCTCTGCCTGCACTGGTGGACTTTTCTGAAATCTGAAAATTAGTTTACTGCTTGTTCCTGCTTAGAATTACAGGAAGAAGCAGTTGCACAAATGTATGACAAGCTTACTCCTCAGAACTGTTGTGGAAAAAGGCAGATTGAGAGAAGAAAGAGCCCCCACCTCCCTACCTCCCAACACACACTAGTGTTACTGTTAAATCAAGCTGAAAGCTGTCTCCTTACACATTTTAAGTTCAGCCTAAAGGCTTCTCTGTACACAGTGAACTGTAACCTAAATGGATGTGCAAACAGACTATAACCTACTCTTGTGCCAATCACCAAGTTTTGAGCAATCAAAGGTGGCCAACTGTTCAAACCCTATTCAAAATAAGGCAAACACTGAGCTGTAACCAATCCAGCTGTTTCTGTACCTCTCTTCAATTTTTGTACATCACTTTCCTTTTTCTCTCCATAAGTCCCTTTCCACAAGCTGGACTCTCTCTGAGCACACTCTGGCACAGGAGACTGCCTGATTTGCCAGTAGTTCTTCGCCCAGTTAAACTCTGCTAAGTTTAATTTGTCTGAGGTTTTTCTTTTAACACCACCTAAGGATTAACCTTCTCTAGGGCCTCAGTTCTCAAACTCCAGTTTCTGAAGACTGTCCCAGGAAGTGTGTATAGGGCAAATATTCTGAGAAGGTCAGAGGTAGAGCTCAGGATGCTGTAGATTCCCAAGTGCCACAGGAAATTCGGAGGCAGGTAACCCAGGTACTGCAGTTTTAAAGCACAGCTGTTTTTGGAAGAGGGGAACTTTCTCTTAACGTCTTCTAAGTCGTGAGTCATCCTGCCATAGCCCACCTTGCACCTTTTTCTCTCCAGTCTACTCTGCCCCACACTGCCTCACACTGGACCCCACTCCTTTATTTTCAACCCTTACAAAACATTACAAATTCAATCCAAATGTTGTATAAAATTTGTGAAGAGCAAAGCTTTAAGTACAATCCAGAGTAGAAAACAAGTTCAAACAGATACCAGAAATTTCTGTTCATTGAAATGTAATGCCCTTTCCTCTGAAGAGGGAATTTCCCAAAACTTTTTTCCTTATGCCTAGGGTCCCCTAACAGGTTGCTGAGAATCCACTCCTCTTCCTCCTTCCTCTGTGCCAGGGATTTTACAACAAAATTCTCCATGTTTCTGTATGCAAAGCAGTTTGATTTTCTACCCAACCCTTACTCCAAACTAGATTCTGTGTCTCCCTCAGCATACCCTAGCACTTGTTAAATTGTTCTGCTCAATTAAGGCCCATCTACTCCATGTCTTTATTCTCAGCAGCACGAACACCCAGGGCTTTGAAAATAGAATTTTCTTTAGCACATCAAATCCTTAGGCAAAGCACCTCTCACACCATTATCCATAGCAGATGGTAGCAACAGAATTATGCACCCTCTCGCGGTCCAGAACAAGTCTATACCCTGGAGCAAGGGTGAAAGGCAGAGTCCTTCCAGTTATATTTGTGTTTTAAATAATTCAGTTTATTAAAATTATAAATGTCTTGAACTAGACTAAAATGTTTGCTCTCTTACAAAGTGTTTCGAGAAACTGAAATATTCCCTGCCTCAGTGACTGCCTTACTAATAAGCATGTTGCAATCAAATAAAATTTTTTTCCAGAATTTTAGTGATACAAAGACATTTCCACCATGCTCTTTGCCTGGGATAATTTTTTTTTAATCATTGAAATACTCAGAGCATAATAAACTCTGACCTGTTCATTGTGACCCAGGAAAGGATTTTAAAATCTTATAGATTTGAAGAGACCTGCTGTTGGAAAGAGGGCACAGTAAAGGAACATCCTAAAACTTTAGAATTAGAACCTCAAGTAAGCTTGAGGAGCATATTTATCTGAAAGTGAGTGATAATAGATTCATTACACAAGCCAGCTCCCCTCTGACTTATCTCCAATGCATCCTTTGGATGACAAGGCAAGGGGCTTGTGGTAGGAAAGTCTTCCTCTCCAGATCAAATGAGTTTGAGCACCTTGTTTCTTTCCTTCATAGCCCTTTCCTTAGTTTACTTTGTTTTTAGTATTATTTGATTAATTCCTACTCCCTGTTATACATGTAAGCTCAAGAGAGTGGGAACTTTATCTTTTACTTATCACTGGAATTCCAAGAGCCTCGCACAACACCTGGTATTAAATAAACTTGCATTCATGCTGTTGAATGAATAAACAGATGATTATTTGAGGATGTGAGTCTTCCACTTGAAAGTTAAAAAGTTGACCATATAATTTCAAAACATAGGACAAGAATATAGAGAGAATATACTGAAGGTTTGGTACAGAGAGCAAAAGAACAAGTCCAGTTTTACCAGTATGAATAATCTCATAGCCAGTCAGATGATCACAGTCCTGTGAGGAAGATGACAATTATAACAATCATGAAAAGAATAACATTTGGATTCCACTTTATAATTGAGTGCCATCACCTAGAGTATGGCACTCATTCTCATAGCAACTCTTGGGAATAGTCAGAGCAAGGGCTTCAAAATCCCCACTTTGTGGAGAAGGGAACTAGAAATGAAAGAAATTGCACAATTTGTCATGCAGAAATAATAAGCAGAACCAGTGTGTTGGCAGATGTGCAAAGCAGTTACATGTGACTTCACTAAAATTGTGCAGAATAGAAAGTGGGGAGTATAGACTTGTCCTCAAATCATACCACACTACAGAGTGGGTCAGAAATAGCCAACAGTTATGACTTATTAAGACCCAAACTTCAGGTTCTAAAAATATTCCTGTAGAATAACAGAGTATCTGTTTATGAAGTTAAACATTAACTCCTATTTGTTATTTAGAGGTAGGCTTGGTGGTTGCATAAGGATTAAAATTTGAAAATAGAAAGCAAAATGAGATTCAAATAAATATTTAAATAAGTAAAGCAATCCTAAATTTGCAGATATTACCAATAATGAATTACGATCTTAAAGAAACTTTTCTAAACTATCAACAACAACATAATTGATCAAACATTTCAAAAATAAAACCAAATTATTATTTATTCCATCTATAGAAAATAGTATTACAAAGTCATTGTGACATGAAGAGCCAAAGAGAATGAAGTCAAAGACTACCATAAAAAAATTTATTAAAAGACAGTTCATTAATATTTTATTATTCTCTAAATAATTTAAAGTGATCTCTTCTTTTGTCCTAGATCAATATTCTTTTTTCTTTTTTTTTTTTTTTTGGAGTTTTGCTCGGACACCCAGGCTGGAGTGCAATGGCATGATCTCAGCTCACTGCAACCTCCACTTCCTGGGTTCAAGTGATTCTCCTGCCTCAGCCTCCCGAGTAGCTAGGATTACTTGAGCATGCCACCACATCCAGCTAACTTTGTATTTTTAGTAGAGATGGGGTTTCACTATGTTAGCCAGGCTGGTTCGAACTCCTGACCTCAGGTGATCCACCCACCTCGGCCTCCCAAAGTGTTGGGATAATGGGCGTGAGCCACTGCCCTGGGCCAATGTTCCTTTTCTCAACAAATTTTGCAAACATCATTTTGTGTTATTTTTCCTTAAGAGACCTCCCTCTACAAATTATATATTCTGTAGGCCCTCTAGATTCACCTGAGTTCAGAATTATTTTTGTAAACAGGAAATCTCAATGACAAGACACAATTTTTCCAACTCCTTGAGTTTCCATACATGAGCTCATAATAGGTATTTTTTAACTTTGCGCCATAAAACTTTTCAAATATATTCCAAAGTGGAGACAATAGTATAATCACTTTACCCAACATCCAGCTGCAACAATTATCATTTTTCTAATTGTATTTCTTGTGGTTTACTTTTAACATGAATACAGATTTCTAAACTGTGGTTGATTTCTAAACCACAATTGGGAAACTGAAGTGAAAAAAAGGACTAATAAAATTTCAGTGGCTTCATGTTTGTTTTTAAATGTAATATTTTATGATCCATTAACTTTTAAAATCAAGTTCTTTCTGTTCTTTAGAAACTAAAAAGATGAATTACAAATGTTTTAAAACCTGAGAAACATTTTAAAAATATATTGAAAATAAATAAATATTTATGGAGGCCTACTATAAGCTGAAGGAAAAAAAGAAAACACACAAGACCACGCTTGCTTACAAGTTTACACTATAGCTGGAAAAACACAAACATAGATCAGTATAAACAGAAAAGAAAGGTCACAAAATATAAGCTTCTTGAGCATGCCATACATCATTGTGATGTCAGATAATTGAAGAAATATATTTTAAGAGAAATGTATCATGAGGAAATGTTTCATAATTGACATATATGATCAATATGTCAAATGGTGCAGACAAAATTTCACATATAATGGCTGATCATTCAAAGGTTATGAGTAAAAAGACTGATACAGTATAATTGCCTGGAATACATAACTATACTTTCACCTTCAAATTACAGTGCTATTAATAGGAGTTTGGCTTGACAAGTAGAGAGCAAGAATTTTCTGCCTTATGATTTCTTTATGCTGCCTGCGGTCTTCATGCCCATTTTATGTAATTATCCGAAATTAAATTTACAGCAAAGGTCATGTCACTTTAAAATCCCTTGATAACAAAAATAAGATGATTAAGAAATCTGTTCAACAAGGCTGGGCGCGGTGGCTCAAGCCTGTAATCCCGGCACTTTGGGAGGCCGAGACGGGCAGATCACAAGGTGAGGAGATCTAGACCATCCTGGCTAACACGGTGAAACCCCGTCTCTACTAAAAAATACAAAAAACTAGCCGGGCACAGTGGCGGGCGCCTGTAGTCCCAGCTACTCGGGAGGCTGAGGCAGGAGAATGGCGTAAACCCGGGAGGCGGAGCTTGCAGTGAGCTGAGATCGCGCCACTGAACTCCAGCCTGGGCGACAGAGCGAGACTCTGTTTCAAAAAAAAAAAGAAATCTGTTCAACATAAAATTTCTTAGCATGCCCTAATGCAAATCTTTCTATTGCTTTTGCAAAGCCATATATTCCCTTTCAATTCACGTTTTGAAAAAAGAACAAAGTAAACCTAAAAGACATAGAAGGAAACAAACAGTAAAGAGAACAGCAAAAAGTGGTCAAAGGAAAACCAAACAATGGGAAGAATGCATAAAGACAAAAATTTATATTTTTAGAAAGATTAATAAAAGTCATAAGCCTCTAACAAGGCTGTTCAAGAAAAAAATAAAATAAATAATTTATCAATATCAGCAATTAAAGAGGAGACATCACAGATTCTCAGATATTAAAATAATAATAAAGAAATATTGTTAACAACTATATGATAATAAATTTGACAACTAAGATGAAATTGACAGGTTGCCCAATAAATATATAGTACCCAAAATAACACAAGAAGAAACAGAAAATATTAATAACCCTATATTTTTTAAAGAAATTACATTCATAATTTAAAAGCTTCGCACAAAGAAAACTCCATGCCCTCAGGGCTTCACAAGTAAATTTTACCAAAATTTAAGGAAGAAATAATGTCAGTTTTACACATAAACTCTTTCAGAAAATACAGAAATAAAAAATGTTTTCCAATTTGTTTTATGACACCCAGAGTTACCCTGATACCAAAATCATAGGCAATCATCTTTTTCCAAGAAAAGGAAACTACAGATGAATACCTCTCCTGAACACTGATTCGAAAAACCTTAAAATATACTAGTAAATCAAATTCATCAAAAATACTTCACAACAAAATGGGATTTATCCCATTTAGAAGGTTGATTTTTCTACTTGAAAATCAGTTGTAATTGACCATGTTGATGAATTAAAAAAAGAAAAACTATATAATCAGCAGCTCAATAGATGCAGAAAAATAGTTTTGAAAAATTCAACATCTATTCATGATTTAAGAACAAAAACACTTAGTGAAGTTGAAATAGAAGAAAACTTCCTCATTCTGAAAAGGGGCAACAATATAAACCCTTTGCCTAACATCATACGCAACAGTAAACTAAGAACAGACAAGAGCTACAAGCAGTTATGTATACATTGATGCAGACAAAGTCTGCAGTTAGATTCAGGCAACTTAATTATCTAAAAAAACAAAAAACCAGTAATTTTCAAAGAATGTGACAGAATCTAGAGTAGCAACAACAATGTCCTATATCCAATCACAAAAATAGCAGCATAGCAAAGAAACTGAAGAGTAACCCATACTCAGGCAAAAAGGCAGTCAACAGAAACAAACTGCAAGTATGTTCAGATGTTGAATTTTTAAATGGGCAGAAGACTTAGACACTTCACAAAAGGAAATATGAAGCTGGCCAGTAAGGATAGGAAAATCTGCTCAATATCATTAGTCATCAAGGAAATGCAAATTAAAACCAACATGAGATGGCATTTCATAACAAATAGAATAGCTAACAAAAAGACTAACAATACCAAATATTGGCAAGGATGTGGAGCATCTCTCATATGTAAAGTCAAAATAGTACAAGGCCTTTGGAGAAATATTTGGCAATATATTATAAAGTCAAACATACATTGGCCCTATGATGCAGGAATTCCACTCTTGGGTATTTACTTAAGAAAAATGAAAGCATATGTCCACAAGTAGACTTGCACAAAAATGTTAATATGAGTTTTATTTGTAATAGACAAAAATGGGAAGCAGCCAAAATGTTCATCAACAGGAGAATGAAGAAACAAATTACAATATAGTCATACAGTGAACTAGTACTCAGAACCAAAACAGCAAACTAATGATACATACAACAATGTGATTGAGCCTCAAAACCATTATGTCAAGCCAAAGAAGCAAGTCACAGAAAATAGATATATGATTGCGTTTATATGAAGTGCCAGCATAGGCAAAACTAAGCTATGGTGATAGAATCACTGGGGCAGGGAAAGGGAGAGTATCTGGAAAGGGATATGGAATTTCCTGAGGTAACAGAAATGTTCTACATTGGGAGCCGCAGTGGCTCAGGCCTGTTGTCCTGGTGTATAAGGAGGCGAGGCTCAGGCATTCGAAGCCAGCCTGGGCAACATAGAAACCTCTCATCTATATAACCAAGAAATGTTCTACATCGTTATTGTTATGTTACTTGATATACATTTATCAAATTCCATTGAAATGTAAGCTTAAAATTTGTTTATTTTACTGTGTGTAAACTGTACTTAAGAAAAAATAATTTTTCAACGCTACATTTAATTTTACAGCCCTAATATTTTCTTAGTTACACTTAAAAATAAGTAGGTTGACTTTTGAAAAAAAATATTCCATTGAAAAGTTTGATCACAGAAATCTTTTCATAAAGTTTTTATCTGCTGCTATAGAATCCTGAGAACCTACACACACACACACACACACACACACACACACACACACACACACACTAGACTGACCCATGTGAATAAACTTTCCTGGCTCCTGCTTCCTTACCATCAAGGAGGGTATAGAAATGACAGTGAGTTGCTTGGGGAGAATATCTGCTTTCCTGATAAGATACTCACCTTTTTAAAAAAGGTCTCTGGCGAGAGGGCTTTAAAGCAAAGAATAGAAAGAATTGCAGGCCCCATGAAAAGAAGAAATTAGAATTAGTGAAGCCCCAGAAGATCTGACAAAAGATATCACATAGACTGCCATTGCTTCTTTGTTTAGAAAGGTGTAGAGATAGCCACACATTGCAGAAGACCAGCTGGATGAAGCTTAAATCCCGGAATCAAGAGAGTAAATATCTAATTGGCAATATCTGTTATGAAAAGTTATGCTCCCAATTAGCTGAGGTTTTTGGAAAAGATATTCAGATTGAAAAGTCAACAAAAATGTACTGCTTGCTTTTACTTGATTCAAAAAAATGACTAAAATTTTATCTTAAAATCTATATAAGGAATCTACTCTGTATTTATGAAATATTCTATTGAATTTCAGCAGTAAAAGGAAATTCCTGCCGCTAATGGTGAAATCATTATGAACTTATACCTAGACCATAAATATATTTTCAAATTAAATAAGTCTTTTCTAGAAATGATAAAGCTTGAAACCACACTCTTGTCATTTTGACCTTTTACAAAGCTAGACTTATTAGAAGACCTAAAAGCACCCAACATATGTGGTTATATCTTTATTTGTTATAGCCTATTTCTTACCAATGTCCTTCCTATGACTAATATTTGTGTGTTATAATCCTCTGTTAACAATATGAGTTATCTGTCATTGGTTCCATAATACAGAATGATAAACAGTGTTAGGAAAACAAGCTATAGTTCTCTGTTTATGTTGAATCCAAAGTTCGCCATTTACTCACTGTAAAGGAGTATGTTCCACATGTTGCATGGCCTCTGGCCTCAGTTTCCTCATCTGTTAAAAAGGGGGTAATAATAGTACATTCTTCACAGGGTTATTTCAAAGAGTAAAGTAGAATTGAATGGAAACAATTTCAGCACCTTAATATCTCCTTGACATTTCAATTGGATTCTGTCAATAACTCTATAAAGTAATCTACCAATAACTCAATAAAGCACAGAGAACAGTGGCCCTATCTTTCCATGCTCCTCCCTCCTTCATGACAGTACCCACAGAAGAGGAATTTTGTGTTTCTATAATGCTAAATGCCATAAAAATATTTTTTAAAAGGAAAGACTCTAGCTGTATAGACTATGGCTAAGTCTGTCATCCATTTGTTCATTTACATAGCTTCGAACTTTGGAATCAAGACTTCTGATTTCAGTTGAGACGTGTGCAGCAAATAATTCTCTAATCAAATTGTACTAATGTAAAAAGCAAGGAAAAAGCCTTCAGGATCTCCGGCTAGGCAAAGAGTTCCTAGACTTGACACGAAAAGTATGACTCACAATAGAAAAACATGATAAGTTAAACAAGGAAGGAAGGAAGGAAGGAAGGAAGGAAGGAAG
>NW_012114488.1:21747381-21790888 GCF_000951035.1 Colobus angolensis palliatus
AGGGGGAGGGGAGGGAGGGAGGGAGGGGGAGGGGAGGAAGGAAGGAAAGACATGCATAACACACCCACCATTCGGTTTTGTTTTTTTTTAACTGATGATAAAAAATAAAATAAAATTCTTTGGGATCCAAGTTAGAGAGAGCTGTTTGCTTTGTCCACAAGGAAAGGCTTTGAGAAGCCAAAAGGTGACTTACTAATTCTACAAAGAATTTACCAGAAGGAAGGAAATGCAGCATCAGTGAATGATGCAAGTAACCAGCACCTGGAGATGTCATCAGCTGAAACCAAAATGGGGCAGACTGAATAGTGAAGAAAGATGTGTCAAAATCGGGCAAGGAATAAGGTATGAAGTAGGGGAGAAATGATAAGGAATTTATAATAAATCTCTGAAGTATTGGCTATTGCTTTATGTATAACTTGGCATGTTCCCACAGGAATAGGATCAGGTCTTAAAGAGTTGCCTGTAGGCCATCTGAAACTGTTAAATGCATTAGGAAAGATATGTTAGATGTATTGGAAAACTGTTAAATGAGTTGAAAGTAATTGTTACTAATTACTTCACATAGTGATTGTGAGGGCTGAGAGAGCATATTTAAATCATCCAACAATGTTCAAACTGTTGTTCTTTAATATGAAATAACTTCCTCCCATTATACTACTAGAACAAAACAAAAACATAGTTGCAAATAAAGAGTCTTAACAGAAAAGAGACAAGACACCATAATTTTTTAAACTGTCAAATAGGTTGACAGATGAAAATACTTATTATAGTGAATATAAGTGGCCTAAATGCGCCCATCAAGTCATAGAATTTAAGATTGGTTTAAAAAATTGAATCTGAGTGTATATTTCTTATCAAGGCACCAAAGGTGAAAAGATACAGAAATTATCAAAGTACAGTGCTAGATAAATTTTTATCAATTTAACTTTTTAAAAACTAGGCACAACAATGTAAATTTAGAAAAATTGGAGTTTGGAGTTTTTCTAAAAGCACCAAATTGTAAAAGGTCATTATAATTGATAGTTCATAATTCACAAATATGTTAATATGTGCAAAATAGGATAAATAAATATAGAATAAAGTAAGAACTATTCGAAAGTAAAAGGGAAAACAGAACATTTATAATCCAGTCCTATATGTCTACAACAGATTCAATAAATAAAAATTATAAAAGGGCTTAAAGAAAAAATGATATGATTAGAAAGTATATGATAAAAGATATTAAAAGAAAAATGCAAAATGAAACATGAGCTTTGAGTTTAAAAAAGAAAAAGCTGATATACAGAAGTGGACAGGTCAGTTAGAGATGCTGGTCAAAGCCTTTGGAGGTGAGGAACTATTCAGAGACAAAGTCAGGGTTCAGAGGAGAAGTCATCCAGTATCTACAGGAAAAGAAAACTGAGTCATTAAAATGCTCACAATAAGTGTCTATATGGTAGGTAGAAACTGAATCCTTTTACTGCACAGTCAACACTCAATAAAATACACCACTTCTGATACTAGATGTGTAGAAGGTTTTCCCCACACACCAAGCAATTCACCAGCAGACACCAACCAGGTGTTCTACAATTTAACTCAGTTCTGATGTTAACTGATTATATTGTCACAAAACCTTTGTCACTACTCAGTACCATCATTAATTTTTCTGACAGGAAATCACAGTTTATTTTTTTAAATTTCCTATACTAACAAATTTAAATTTTCTACATATGTTCCTTGACTAATTGCATTTTTATCCAATAAAATTTCAGTCTTTTAATTATTTAAAAACTGGATTTTTTTTTCTTAACATAGGGTGTGGAATCCATCAAAAGAAAACATTCATTCAGTGTATTAGTTAGCTAGTAGCTGCTGTAACAAAGCACTACAAATGGGTTAGCTTAACAGAAATGTATCTTCCTACAGCTCTCAAGTTTACAAGTCTGAGGCCAACATGTCAGCATGTTGGCTCCTTTTGCAGTTAGTGAGGAAGAATCTATTCCACGGCTCTCTCCTAGCTTCTGGTGTTTCGTTGGCAGTCTTTGGCATCCCTTAATTTGTAGATGTATCACCCCAATCTCTGCCTCACATTCACATGACATTCTTCCTGTGTGTATGTCTGAGTCTCCAAATTTCCCCTTTTTATAAGTACATATTAGGGCTCCATCCTATGCCTGTATGGTCTCCTAACTAACTGGATCTGCAATGTCTCTATTCCAAATTAGGTCACATTCTGAGGGTAAAAGCAGTTGGGGAGCAGTTCCATATAAAGACTTTGGGGGGACATACTTCAACTCATAGCATTCAGTAATTCACGTATCAATACATTTAGGCAGAGAACATTTATGTTATGAATCCTACAATGCTTAGCCTCATGCTAACCATTGAAGGAGAGAGGAAACTTCCAGTTCCTGCCCTCACTGAGCAGACAGCTGAGATGTGGGACCTGCCACTCTGTTTTGCTCACTCTGCTCCAGCCACACCAAGCTCCTCCATGTTCCTAGGCACAGTTAGCAAGCCCCTTAGGGACTCGGCGTCTTCTCTTTCCTCTGCCTGGAACGCTCTTCACTAGATCCTTCAATTCGCCACTTCTGTGAGATCTTCCCTAACTATCCCATTTAAAATAGTGACACTACTCATCTCACACTGCCTATTTCTCCTTCTAATTTTCTCAAAAATTCTTTGCATCTCTAATATAGTCTATAACTTACTTCTTTGTTTTGTTTATTGTCTGCCTCCCCACTAGAATTAAACAACTTGAGGATACGGATTTTTGTCTGTTTTGCACACTGCTGTATCCTCAGGGCCTAAAATCATGCTCAGATGATGATGATGCAATGGATTAAGTGCTATGAGAGATACTACAGTGTTAAGGTTTAAGTTCAATATTCTCTTATTTATTTTACACACATTTATTGAGCACCTATTTAGGTATTGCTTGTGTAGTAGTGATTCATATCAAATTCACTTTCTTTTTTTATTCTCTCTTTGCTCTTCAGAATAAAAGCTTCCTAAATCATCAATTTAATTCAATATCGTTTTATTGCATAAGCTAAGGGCCAGGCACTGTGCAAATTATTTACATTAATTATTTATCTATTCTACAGAACAACCCTATAAGGGAAGCACTCTTACAATCACTTCCTACACAAGGTAACTGAGATGTTTTAAGCCTTTTCTGAGGTCAAAGTAGCAAGCCACAGTGCTAGATTACAAATCCAGATCTGTCAGTCACCCCTTTTCCTATCTAAAGATTCTTTCATTCATCATCTATCTAAAAATCAAAATACTCTGATATTGTGTCCTTAATTCCTTTTTTAGTCTGATTTTTAAGGAAAACTTTATTTTCCAATTATTTGGTATTTTTGTTTGTTTTAGTTTATTAATTCCAGATCCTATTTTCTAGTCATCTCAATAAGTACTGTATAAATTCTTACTCTTTGAAATTGAATTTGTTCATGGCCTACAATGATCAGTGTTTATTTATGAGCCACAGACCCCTCAGAAGAAAGTATAATCCATATTTCTGTGGTATAGAGTTGGTATCTGAAACTATGAGGCCAGGTGTTTTCTTGGCTTCACAGTAGAACAGAGTTTGAGATTATAATGAGCCAGCCACTCCACAGTTCAGACCCTCTCAAATACTTTCTTTTTGATCCTTAGTGGGGGACACGGGTAAAGAAGAGAGGATGATCCCTCAGATGTCCCATAAAATGCTATTTCCCTTGGTCCAGTATGCCTGACTACTCATGGTATTGCCAACTTACTTCAGGGAATCTGAGAACTCAGCCCAAATCATTTCCCAGGTGGTGCTGTTTATGGATTCTGTTCACTCACAGTATCTGTACCATTAATTTGTATTCAAGTAACTTCTGGCTTGAATGTCTTTGTACCTTAGCAGACAATCTTCTCATATTATGTTGCATAACCCCTACCTTGGAAACTGTGATATTGTGATGTAATAAGAAATACATATTTGGTCTCTGGCCCAGTTCCTGGCAGAGAACTCCTAAAACTCTTATCATTTTCTGAGTGATAGGAGTGCTAGGTGCATCTTTTGTTTTAATATTTGGTCCTCGACCCCAACTCCTGATACAAAGTTCCTAATCCTTTGGAATTTCCTGGGTGATAGAATCTTTTGTTCTAATGGGGTGACTCATGGTGGGCTCCTAGATCAGGGCTGGTCACCAGAAAGAACAAGCCATGAGGAGAGAAGAGCTGGAGATCCAATAATTGATCATACCCAAGTGATAAACCTTCCATAAAAAAATCCCTGAACACGTGGATGTGTCTGGAGGGTAGTGCATTTGGGAGAGTGTGGAAACCCTCCACTGCTTTGCCCACACCTCACCCTGTGAATCTCTTTCATCACGCTGTTCATCTGTATCCTTTACAATGTCCTTTGGAATACATTGGTAAACGTGTTTCCCTGAGTTCTGTGAGTCACTCAAGCAAACTAATCAAACCCCAGGAGTGGGTCATGGGAAGCACCCAATTTATAGCTAGTTGGTCAGAAGCATAGGTCACAACCTGGGGATTGTAGCTGGTATCTGCAGCAGAGGACACTCTTGTGGGACTAAGTCCTTAACCTGTGGGGTCAGTAAGATCCTTTACAAACATATTTGGCAATAAGCAGTAAGAGCCTGAAATCATTCATCCTTTGGCTCAATAATTCAGATTCTTGGACTCTATCCTTAAGAAATCATGTAAAACAAGGACAAATCTTTATATGGAAGGAAATTTGTTGCTATGCTATTCAAAACATTAGAAAAATAAAAAGTGTAAGAAAGTCTAAATGCTAACTGTTAAGATGAGGGTTAAATAAATTATGATTCATTCACTGACAGAAATATGAAAATTAGAAAAATTAATCTGAAGACTTGGTAGCACCTTAAAATGAATAGAAGTATAAAAGCAGAACATGTACACTGATTACTTTCATGCAGAAAACATGTGCATATGCAAACTAAGGTATTTTACTTTTGTATAATAAATTTCTTATACATATATTGCCTGAAAAATATATTTTAGTAACATTCAAAAAGTCATTATAACACAACATATTACTTTGTGCCAAAAATACTTCAGTGAAGTTCAGAGAGGAGGAAAATCACATCTAGCTCTAATGGTTGAGAAGAGATGTCATGCAGGAAGTTAGGTTTAAACTGGACATTGAACAATTTGGATGGCAGAGAAACGAGTACACATTCAGAAAAATAATTTTATGTTCCAAACTCCACATCACCCCAATTTGGAGTAAGAAATAAACTCAATGGATCTGTACATGTCTTAGTCAATCAGAATTAGAGTCCATGGACTCCCAAAAAGCCATATGACCTCCAAGTCTGACATGAAAATTACATTAAGATCAGCTAGAAATAGATTCGGTTAGGTTTCTGTCCATTTGTTTCTTAAAAGATGAACGTGTTATAAAAATACACCATGACTTCGTTATCTTTAACCAATTTACCTGTGAAATATGAAATAATAGATTAGGAATAAAATTTATTTTGAGAAACAATATGATCATTCACATGAAAACTATCCCAAGCTCTCAGATATTTTTAAATTCCTGAAAGATTTTCCCAGACTTACAGACAATGATTTATCATTACTTCATTCTAACAAACCATCACCATAGTTCTGAAATTATAACTAAATTTATATCCAAAATATACACAAGAGGAAGCTGTAGAAAAATTTCCAACATAAGGTTCCTTCCTAATAAAATGAATCCCTCACTGTATTCTAAGGCCTACGGTGTCAGGAACCGTGTATCATTTCTCAGAGTCTTCCACATATGGAGCACATGGAAGACAATAAATTTTTTCTGAGAAAATCAACACAGGTAAAAATCATAAAGCAAAAGACTAATAGACAACATTATAGAAATATTTTAAAATTTTGTGTAGCAAAAAAATCATAATAAAAGACAAAGGGCAAGCTAAAACTGAAAAACATTATCTGCAACACGTCAGGAAAAAGAGATGCTTTCTTTACAATGTTCTCTTACATGTAAATAAGAAAAGATCGGCATCTAAGAGAAAAAGGGGCAAACATGCAGCCTATCTCCAACACCACGATATCCTAAGGAAGGAATGATCATTAGAGAATAAGTATAGAAAAAAATCAAGATTCACATGGCAGGTTTAATAAGCTTGCTTAATAATACAGAATTTGAAGAGAAATATTTAATAAACATGAGGTGTATTGATGAATGTGCATAATCCACTCAGCATTGTTATTACGATCTATGTTTAAACACTTTACATTGTTAATTAATGTTGGTTAATATTGGAAGTTCTGTTAATTACAACTAAAATGTCAAGTAGCATTATCGCAAACACATATTCATTTATATTTCATGGATATGTTTAATTTCTTGAGGGAGGGAGAAACACCTTTGAGACACAGAGAGTAATTTTATGTAATAGCACCACAGAATTGATTCACATTGTTTTTCCATGTTTACAGCTTTTTTTTAGGTGTGTATATACTTGCATTCAATTCATTGAAAAAAAAATTCTTCTTTGCAGACATAAATAATGGAATTCTTGCCTGTGATAAAGCAAAAATAAAAATAAAAATTTAAAAAATATGGAAAAAAGAGAAAAACAAATGCAACTGAGGGTTGTGAAATGCCTAGGACTGAAATCTAGAAATCTGCTTATTAATAACATAGCCTTTTGATGTCATTTTTAGAAATACTAGAGACTATTTTCACCTCTCAGATTGTCCTTTCTTGCACTCGGCATCCTTGAGCAAGAAAGACTGTGTTCTCCGCACTGTATGATGGAACACAGGCAGCCACTTATTAATAAGAATCAATTTGAACTGCCAGGCAGAGATGAAACATCAGCACAAGTGATTAAAAGGTTACATTTCAATTCAAACATCTAAGTAAGAAAAATAGCCATTCCCACAATACCAATAGACTTTGAAACTGGCTATGTTCACCAATATCCTCAGGATAAATGTACAGATACGTGGACCAAAAGAAGACATTTTCCCTCTAATATAAAAGTAAATTACTTAGGGATAATTTGGCCTAAGCCCATAGATCAGTGGTTCAGGATAGAGCAAGGTATGACACCTATGAGAATAGTTCTTCAGCTTTTAAATTCTAATTGAGCCAGTTATTTTTCTCTTTATTTTGTACAAATTTATTGAACAACAAAGTTTAAAATTTAGGCTCTAAACAAATTTTATAAAAATCATTTTTCACCTTGGTGTCTACTTTTCTGCCCCATAAAAGTCCTGTGGCAGAAGTCGAAAAAGCCAAGGAAAAAGAAATGAGGAATTAAGTCAGAGAAGTGATGGTGTAAATGAGAGATAACTAGGGCCTTGAAAGTCCCTGCAAGGAGACTCAGAATTCAGCTCTAAGTCAGATAGAAAACTGCTGGAGGATTTTGAACAGAGAAGTAATTTTAATTTTTTGGCATTTTAATGGGGTCACTCTGCCTGCTGGGTTAAGCATAGCCTGTATTTAAGATAAGGGTTACAGAAACTATCACTCTAAGCCAGATTGAAAGTTCAAGGTGGGTTGGACCAGATGGGGACAGGAGCTGGTAAGAGACGGTTCATTTGTGGATACTGCCGAAGGAAGAGGCAAAGCAATGTGTCTGGAAATGAGGCATGAAAAGAAAATGGAAATCAGAATGATTCCAAAGTATTTGACCTGAGCAAATGGAGGATATTTGCTGTTGACAGAGCTGGGGGAATCTTTGCGGGACTGGGTCATGGAATGAATGCAAGAGCTCAGTTTGAGAGTTATTGGAAATGTCTGGAATTTGAAAACTTCCATTTGCATATGGCAACGTCAAGTAGATCATTAAGTATACATGTCTCAAATTGAATGAGATGACCAAGAAAGTGAGGACAGAGAGAGGGGAGAACCAGAGTTAGAACTCTGGGGTACTCTGACATTTAGTAGTAAAACAGAAAGAATCAGCAAAAAATGTCTCAGCCAGTGGTATAGAAGGAAACCTGGAGATCAGCTGTACTGGAGATCAATTAAAGAAAGTTTATTAAAGACAATGAGTTATCAAGTGGTAAACAATGTTGGCAGTGGTTACCAGAGACCGGGAAGAGTAGTGGGGAAGGGTATGAACAGAGGTTTATTGGGTAAAAACATACAGTTAGAAAGAAGGAATAAGTTCTAATGTTTAACAGCACAGTATGATGTCTATACTTAACAGTAATTATATATTTCAAAATACCTAGAAGAGAGAATTTGGAATGTTCCCAACATGGAGAATCGATCAGTGAGGTGACGGATATCCCAATTACCCTGATTTGATCATTACATATTGTATGCATGAATCAAAATATCGCATGTACACCATAAATATGCATAATTATTATACATCAAGAATAATGTAGATAATTAAAATGAGGACTAAAAACTGACCAACAGGTATTACAATGTGAAATTTCCTTGGTGACTTTTGATAAGAGCAGCTTCCCAGAGTAGTAAGAATAGTCTAACTGCAGTGTGCTCAAGAGAGAATGAGTCAGCAAATTCAGATTGTGGGAAACTCCACAGGCAAAGGAAATAAATTGCAAGGAAACTAACGCAGAGAGAAGATCCATATTAAACGAGATTAAAGGAGACAAATCAACCAATTATAACAAATGGACTTTATGTGGATGAACAAGCAACAAGAAGATATACCCACAAAAATTTGGATTCAAACAAATCATAAAAAACAAACTAAAACTGTGAGAAGTTTTACCCTGGATACTTGGTAATATTAGGGTTTTTTTTTATTTTTTAGGGGTGATTGTTTCATAATTACGTTTGCTTATTAAGATTATTTCATGTATTTTAGATACACTTACAAAAGGATTTACAGATAGAATTATATGATGTCTAGGATGTGATTCAAAATAACACCATAGTGGGTAGAGATTGGGTGGGAAGAAGAAATATTAATATAAGGATGGGATAAGATTGCCATATGTTGAGAATTGCTGAAGTTGAGTAATGGTACCTGGTGGTACTGTTCTCTATCCTTTTTATATGTTTGAACTTTTTTATAATAAAAATTTTAAAATTGTGGTGTGGGGGATCAGAGAGAGAAGAAAAAAACAGGACCCTGAGTATAGACAACTTTTTCAGAGTTTTGCTGTATAGTAGAGATTCACGTGCAGTAATCAGAGGGGAAGTAGAGTCAAGAGTTGTTTTTAAGAGTTAAGAATACTGATTTTGTTTGCTGCTGCTTGGCCTTCCAAGAAGAATTTAGTTCTGACAAATAATTTAATTCTTTACTAACCAGAAGTTAAGTTATAGTGGTGACTTTAAGAGAGGTCAAAAATTGTTCTAAGAAATCAATACACAAATATCCAACTTCAGTTGACCTCACAGAATGCTTAAGAATCATCCACATTATAAAGTTTCTAACAGTCTTATTCTTTCCCAATATAACTACAACCATTACTCACAACTACATATCCATCAAAAACACACATTCAGAAACTCTCTACATAATAACATTGAATGAAAATTCTGTTTCAAAGTTATAATCTGCTAATATAACTCACTAGCAAAGTATTAGCGCATGATAGCTAATAAATTTGGATTAAATATAACCAATGCCTAAATCAAAAAATGAAGAAGCAAGGAAAATTGTCATATACTTTGTGTAGCCATTCCTTAAAATCAAACTATCAACTCATTGGCTTATTAGTAGAGTTAATTCTTAAATGTTTTCCTTAATCACTACTGTACTCATTTTTTTTTCAACATCGCTGGCTAACAAGTACTCAGTTGCTGTAACAACTACCCACAAATAAATAGAGAGCAGGTGAATGTCTGTTTCTATGGTTTCTATTTACAGTAGAGAGAGATTGTTTAACACTTGCTACTTTCCTTTTATAACAGAAATTTAAGTATTGCCTTCTCCCTATTCTTATCCTTCTTCTCCTCCATCCTGTAATGCTATCTATTTTCTTTCTCTTCATCTGGCTCTCTTTCTCAATCACCATTACCCTAACTTCCATTAAAAGTGATTTAATTTCAGTTTTCCATTCTAGGAAAAATGTCTAGACAGAAAAGGAGCAAACAGTGGGAGAGCTGCCTGCACTTTTTTAAAAAATAAGTTTGAGCAAATATACTTTGTTTCTTAAACTAGATCAGCAACTTAAGAAGAAATGACAGAGTTTCCTTCTTTGCTTAGACAAAGCCTCTTTCTATGACAAATCCTTGAGTAACAGGGATAGTTCCCCCCACCTCCATCTTTCAGCAATGTCTGATATCGGTTTGATAAGATAAGCTTCAGGAATGCAGTGAGCCAATTACTTGGGTTGCCCTCAGCAAATATACTTACTTACTGCTGGATCAAACTAAAATATTCATTATTTATACTGTGGTACAAAATTATAGTAAACAAAAGTTGGTAAAATATAATGTCACATGGATAACAAAAAACATCAGTTTGAAAAATAATTTGGGATCATTTTTCTCATAATATCCTCTGTACCAAATTGAATCACCCAAGTGTGCTCAATGATCTGTCAGTGTACAATGATGTGATAGAAACGGTAAAACAAAATTCTTTTTGAGATATCATACCAAAACTGTTGAGCAAAGATTCCTGGGAGATAGTCTTCCCTTGCATTTGAGAAAATTAGCTTCTGGGAAGTGACTTTTAAAGTCAAACAAGGTGGTAATATTCTTTTGAAAAGGAAAAAAAAATACTTTATTCATTAAATAAGTAAAACAATGTTAAAACATAGATGTCAATGTACTTAACTGTAAATGTAAATGTACAGATATATTGAGCAAATTCAATGAGCACTGTCCTATGTCAACATTGGAACTGTGCAGAAACATAGAAACCTTCTCTAATCCGAGTTCAATTATGTATTCCTTTAACTCCTCAAAAAGCAATTTCATATTGTACATGTGAGCATGCCAATGGAAAAAAAGTTACTTTTAGTATTATTAACATAGTATTTCTTTGAATATCAAGTATTTCTTTGAATATCAGCAAATAACACATACTTCAGGTTTGTCCTAATGGAGAATGTCAGGCACACCCAAATGTATCAGTGCTTTCTTTGTAGACTTTCTTAATCACTCAGCCAAGCAAAGCTATTAACTTACTCTAATTCCCTACAGAAGTCTTTAGTTTTACCGCCTTTAAAATGCCTGTACAGCCAATTTCCCATTAGTAAATGTAAAAGATTTTTTATATTACTATTAAGTTGCTTTAACAAATTCAATTTTAGGTCCCTGAAGTCTCTTACTTGGTTCCACTGCCTGTACAATAGGTGTCTGTATTTTTGTGCATAGCTTTCTTTTTACATTGAGAAAGATAAACAACACCAAAGTGTAATAGATAATTTGGTTGATATAAAGAAAGTAGAATGAGGAAAGAAATGGGCTTAATTCACTTTCAATGACAATGATTAGAATTTCATTTTCTACACTACACACCCAATAGTAAAGGAGCAAAAGCTCCAGGGATTTTAAAAATATAATTAAAATAATGTAAGCACAGAATCATGAACTTTCTGGCATGCCCATATTTGTCTGACTTATTTCCATACTGAGCACAATATCCATATCCAATCTTCCCTCAGCTAATGCATACTATTATCTGTCTACTAGTAAATCCTTTCTTATTCTCTATAGTTTCTCACACATTCTCACTTTACTTGTTTTCCTTAAACATTAGCTTATTTCTTTTATTTTCGCCTTTGGGGTCATTTGTTTAATAAACATCTTCTTTTCTGATGTTTATTAAAAATTCACCTGCTTTTTTAAATCACATTTTAAACTACTTACTTACTTACTGCTAAACTAATGTGTCTCCTCTTTTTCTTTGTCTTGATTGTTTTCTCTACACCTCGTATTTCTCCTCTACTGCACCTGGGTCTCATTCAGGTAAAGAAAGGCCCAACTGAAGGCACTTTCCTGCCGTGCTTTACAGATTTGGAGGAAAACAGAATGAATGCTACACATGTGTACAAACCCACAAATGAGGGAAAAGCGCAGGGAGCTTGGGTCAAATTCTCTAGCAAAGATGTGCACAGTTAGAATTGAAAAGCAATGGGATAAACAAGGTTAGAGGCAGAAGAGACAGCACCAACCAGCATGAGAGCCAGAGAAGCAAAATGGGAGCCAAGTAAGGAAGTAGCTAGAGGAGGTTTCTGGCCAACATTCATTAATTACAATTCTATCAAGCAGCCTGTCATGTTTGGTTTACAATTAGTCTTCCAACCAAGCTCAGAAAGACAATTTAAAAATGTATTTTTTAATTAGTGTATAGATTAAGATATAATATTCTTTTTTCTTTATAATTTAAGGTTCTAAAATGTAAAACATGTCAAGACTGATCATTATTATTCATGTATTACAGCAGGTTAAAACAGCAGATGCCTATAAAACTCCACATATGTTCTATAGAATAAGAATTTAAAAGAATTCAAAAAAAGGGAGTGTGAAAAGAAAATAAGCCAGACTTAAAGACAAATATGGTTATTATGAATAAGCATTAGGTGAACTCTGAGCTTCCTAGTGGCTAAGAATAAAGAAAACTGTGATGTGTAATAAATTTTTAGTATCTGCTATGAGGAAGCAAATCAATTTTTCAAGAGAAACGAACCTTAAACTTTTGTCCATACTAATCTTACAACACAGGTTCTTACATTTTTTTAACATGATTCCTTTTAGAATATCATAAAACCTATAATCCCCAGCCCAGAAAATCACAGAAGGCTGGCACTGATCTTCAGCGCCTCAGCTCCAGCGCCATGGCGCCCTCCAGGAAGTTCTTCATGGGGGAACTGGAAGATGAACGGACGGAAGAAAAGTGGTGGAGCTCATCCGGCATTCTGATCGCGGCCAAGGTGCCGGCCGACACTGAGGTGGTTTGCGCTTCCCTGGCTGCCTATATTGACTTTGCCCCAGAAGCCAGAGCTGAAGAATGCTGTGACTGCGCAGAACTGCTACAAAGTAACTAACGGGGCTTTTACTGCGGAGATCACCCCTGGCATGATCAAAGACTGCGAAGCCAGTCTGGGGTCCTGGGGCACTCAGAGAGTGGCATGTCTTTGGGGAGCCAGATGAGCTGATTGAGCAGAAAGTGACCCATGCTCTGGCAGAGGGACTCAGAGTAATCGCTTGCATTGGGGAGAAGCTAGCTGAAAGGGAAGTGGCATCACTGAGAAGTTTGCTTTCGAGCAGAAGAAGGCCATCGCAGATAACGTGAAGGACTGGAGCAAGGTCATCCCGGCCTACGAGCCCACGTGGGCCCTTGGTACCAGCAAGACTGCACCACCCTAGCAGGCCCAGAAAGTACACGAGAAGCTCCAAGAATGGCTTAAGTCCAACGTTTCTGATGCGGTGGCTCAGAGCACCCGTATCATTTATGGAGGCTCTGTGATCGGGGCAAGCTGCAAGGAGCTGGCCAGCCAGCCTGAGGTGGATGGCTTCCTCGTGGGTGATGCTTCCCTCAAGCCCAAATTCGTGGACATCATCAATGCCAATGAGCCCCATCCATCTTCCCTATCCTTCCTCCCAAGCCAGGGACTAAGCAGCCCAGAAACCCAGTAACTGCCCCTCTCCTGCACATGTTTCTGATGGTGTCATCTGCCCCTTCTTGTGGCCTCATCCAAACTATACCTTCCTTTACCATTTATATCTTCACCCTGTAATGGTTGGGACTAGGCCACTCCCTTCTACGCTTAGTATAACCTTGGAACTAGATGTCACTAAGGTGGCTTCTCCTTGGCTGAGAGGTGGAAGGGGTGGAATTTGCTGCTGGGTCCCCTAGGCCCTAGTGAGGGCAGGAGAGAAACCATCCTCTCCCTTCTTACACCCTGAGGCTAAGATCTTCCCCTCTGAAGCCAGGAGTGCTGCCCTTTCCCACAGTGTCCGCACCTGTGTGTGCTGTGTATGTGAACCACACACATGTGAGGGAATAAACACCTGGCAGTAAAAAAAAAAAGGAAAAAGAAAATCACAGAAATTTTATAGACATTTTCAGAGACTCATGAAGTGTTTCAAGCCTATCCTTGGAACCTCTAGGAGTCCATGATCTACATATTAAGGATTCTTGTCATTAGAATGGACATGGGGAAAGTTTTAAAAGTCATAGTGAATAATGACAGCAGAAACTGCAAAATCTGTTTTTATGTCTTTCTTATTTATGTTGAGAGCATAATATTAAGGGATAATTTAGTGAAAATAATTGTGTAAAGAAGGTAAAGTTATGAACTACATATGGGCAATCACAATGTCTATATTTGACCTTATGGCCAGCATACTAGCTACCTTTATTTTTCATGGCATAAGTGACATCTAATAATTTCTTCTAATAATGTCCTATGGAAGTACAGAATCTATAATACTCAAATAAGTAAATCTAATAGCAATCCATTTATAATTCTCTTACTATATTTTATAGTTTACTAACATACATTGCCAAACAATGTATTATTTGGTTTTCCTTATTTGTGGACTTGATAAAAATAGAATCATGTTACAGGTAGTTTCTTGAAACTTTTTTCACCCAACATTATGCTTCCAAATTGCATCCATGTTGTTATACATCACTCAAGTCATTATTTTAATCTTGAGTTGTTATACATCACTCAAGTCATTATTTTAATATTTTATTCAATAAATAAGCCATAAATTATTCCTCACCCATTAATAGACATTTGAATTGATTCTAGTATTTTGCTATTAGAAATTTAGGTGTTATCAACATCTTCTGGGAAAAAGGTTTTACTCTGACAATGGAAACAGGGGAAGAACTCATAGGCTCACTACTAGTAATAGTCTAAGTCTTGGGCTAGCTGGTTATATGGATGTTCATTAATTATTATGCTTTAGAACCCACCTGAAAGTTACATATATTATTTTGTATTTATAAAATATATTTTTAAGTTAAAATTAATAAACTAGAATATTTTATAATACTAAAAATTTTGAATAATGGAGATTCATGCTCTAAAAGATGGTAGAAATTTCTTTAAACACCAAAATTTTCAAAAGTGAAAAATTATCTATGGGGATTCTTTGGTCTTCACTAATTATTATGTAATAATGTTTTCTATCATTTTCCCAGGACCTACGAAATCAATAGCATGACTTTCCATTTTCCTAAACTACACTTCCCTGTTAGACTTTGATAAGAGATAGCACAGAGTTCAAAGTGATTCAGCATCAAAACAAGTACCTGTCTGTTTTGCTATAAACTATTGCATAACACAAATGCAAGGTATTGAGTTGCTTTTTTTATTGTTTTTATATGAAATATCACTGTATTCTCTGGATTATAACAGCCTAAGGCTAAACAGAGGAATACTCTATAACCACTGTATACCAGAAAAGAAAATCAGGGCTTCCTAATTCATTCCCTATCTGTCTTCTAGGAAAGTGCAAAGAGGATCATGTGTTGTTCTTGTGTATAAAAGATTCCTTGAAGCATCTTGGATCAAGTCTTGCATAAGATGGCCAAATAGGAACAGCTCCAGTCTGCAGCTCCCAGCAAGATCAACACATAAGGTGGGTGATTTCTGCATTTCCAACTGAGGTGCCTGGCTCATCTCATTGGGACTGGTTAGACAGTGGGTGCAGCCCACAGACGGCAAACAGAAGCATGAGGCATCACCTCACCTGGGAAGCACAAAGGGTCAGTGAACTCCCTCCCCTAGCCGAGGGAAGCCGTAAGGGACTGTGCCGTGAGGAATGGTGCACTCTAGCCCAGATACTACTCTTTTCCTACAGTCTTCACAACCCACAGACCAGGAGATTCCCTCGGGTACCTATGCCACCTGGGTTTCAAGCACAAAAGTGGGCGGCCGTTTGCGCAGACACCGAGCTAGCTGCAGGAGTGTTTTTCATACCCCAGTGGCGCCTGGATCACCAGCAAGACAGAACTGTTCACTCCCCTGGAAACAGGGCTGAAAGCCAGGGATCCCAGTGGTCTAGCTCAGCAGACTGTACCCCCACGGAGCCCAGCAAGCTAAGATCCACTGACTTGAAATTCTCACTGCCAGCACAGCAGTCTGAAGTTGACCTGGGACACTAGAGCTTGGTCAGGGAAGGGGCATCCACCATTACTGAGGCTTAAGTAGGTGGTTTTCCCCTCACAGTATAAACAAAGCCACCAGGAAGTTCGAACTGGGCAGAAACCACCACAGCTTTGCAAAGTTGCTATAGCCAGAATGCCTCTGTAGCTTCCTCCTCTCTGGGCAGGGCATCTCTGAAAGAAAGGCAGCAGCCCCAATCAGGGGCTTATAGATAAAACTCCCATCTCCCTGGAACAGAGCACCTGGGGGAAGGGGCAGCTATGGGCACAGCTTCAGCAGACTTATACATTCCTGCCTGCCAGCAAAGGGAAGCCCATTAGACTAACAGCAGATCTCTATGCAAAAACCCCACAAGCCAGAAGAGAGTAGGGGCCAATATTCAACATTCCTAAAGAAAATAATTTTCAACTCAAAATTTTATATCCAGCCAAACGAAGCTTCATAAGCAAAGGAGAAATAAAATCCTTTAGAGACAAGCAAATGCTGAGAGATTTTGTCACCACCAGGCCTGCCTTACAAGAACTCCTGAAGGAAGTACTAAATATGGAAAGGAAAAACTGGTTTCAGACACTGCAAAAACATAACAAATTGTAAAGACCATCGACACTGTGAAGAAACTACATCAATTAACGGGCAAAATAACCAGCTAGCATCATAATGACAAGATCAAGTTCACACAATATTAACATTAAATGTAAATGGGCTAAATGCTGCAACTAAAAGACACAGACTGGCAAATTGGATAAAGATTAAACACTCATTGATGTGCTGTATTCAGGAGACCCATCTCATGTGCAAAGACACACATAGGCTCAAAATAAAGGGATGGAGAAATATTTACCAAGCAAATGGCAAGAAAAAAAAAGGAGGGTTGCAATCCTAGTCTCTGATAAAACAGACTTAAAACCAGTAAAAATCAAAAAAGGCAAAGAAAAGCATTACATAATGGCAAAGGGATCAATGCAACAAGAAGAGCTAGCAATCCTAAATATATATGCACCCAATATAAGAGCACCCAGATTCATAAAGTAAGTTCTTAGAGGCCTACAAAGAGACATAGACTCTCAAACAATAATAGTGGGAGACTTTCACATCCACTGTTAATATCAGACAGACCAAAATAAGACAGAAAATTAACAAGGATATTCAGGACTTGAATTCATCTCTTGACCAAGCGGACCTAATAAACATCTACACAACTCTCCACCCAAAATCAACAGAATATACATTCTTCTCAGCACCACATTGCACTTATTCTAAAAGTGATCACATAATTGGAAGTAAAGCACTCCTTAACAAATGCAAAAGAACAGAAATCATAACAAACAGTCCCTCAGACCACAGTGCAATCAAATTAGAACTCAGGATTAAGAAACGTACTCAAAACCACACAACTACATGGAAACTAAACAACCTGCTCCTGAATGACTACTGGGTAAATAATGAAATTAAGGCAGAAATAAATAAGTTCTTTGAAACCAATGAGAACAAAGACATAACGTACCAGAATCTCTGGGACACAGCTAAAGCAGTGTTTAGAGGGAAATTTATAGCACTGACTGCCCACAGGAGAAAGCAGGAAAGATCTAAAATTGACACCCTAGCATCACAATTGAAAGTACTAGAGAAGCAAGAGCAAACAAATTCAAAAGCTAGCAGAAGACAAGAAGTAACTGAGATCAGAGCAGAACTGAAGGAGATAGAGACATGAAAAACCCTTCAAAAAAAATCAATGAATCCAGGAACTGGTTTATTGAAAAGATTAACAAAATACATAGACTGCTAGACAGACTAATAAAGAAGAAAAGAGAGAAGAATCAAATCATTTCAAAAATGAAAAAGGGAATATCACCATTGATCCCACAGAAATACAAAATGCCATCAGAGAACACTATAAACACCTCTACACAAATAAACTAGAAAATCTGGAAGAAATGGATAAATTCCTGGAAACATACACCCTCCCAAGTCTAAATCAGAAAGAAGTTGAATCCCTGAACAGGCCAACAACAAGTTCCAAAATTAAGGCAGTAATTAATAGCCTTCCAACCAAAAAAACCCCAGGACCAGATGGATTCACAGCTGAATCCTACCAGAGGTACAAAGAGAAGCTGGTACCATTCCTTCCAAAACTATTCCAAACAACAGAAAAAGAGGCACTCCTCCCTAACTCATTTTATGAGGCCAGCATCATCCTGAGACCAAAACCTGGCAGAGACACAATTAAAAAAGAAAATTTCAGGCCAATATCCTTGATTAACATTGATGCGAAAATCCTCAATAAAATACTGGCAAACTGAATCCAGCAACATATAAAAAGCTTATCCACCACAATCAAGTTGGTTTCATCCCTGGGATGCAAGTCTGGCTCAACATATGCAAATCAATAAACATAATCCATCATATAAACAGAACCAATGACAAAAACCACATGATTATCTCAATATATGCAGAAAAAGCCTTCAATAAAATTCAATACCCCTTCATGCTAAAACATCTCAATAAACTAGGTATTGATGGAATGTATCTCAAAATAATAAGAGTAAATTATGACAAACCCACAGTCAATATCATACTGAATGGGCAAAAGCTGGAAGCATACCCTTTGAAAACTGGCACAAGACAAGGATGGCCTCTCCCACCAATCCTATTCAACATGGTATTGAAAGTTCTGGCCAAGGCAGTCAGGCAAGAGAAAGAAATAAAGCCTATTCAAATAGGAAGAGAGGAAGTCAAATTGTCTCTGTTTGCAGATGACATGATTGTGTATTTAGAAAACCCCACTGTCTCAGCCCAAAATTTCCTTAAGTTGATAAGCAACTTCAGCAAAGTCTCAATACAAAATCAGTGTGCAAAATTCACAAGCATTCCTATACACCAATAACAGACAAACAGAGAGCCAAATCATGAGTGAACTCCCATTCACAATTGCTACCAAGAGAATAAAATACCTAGGAATACAACTTAAAAGAGATGTGAAGGACCTCTTCAAGGAAAACTACAAACCACTACTCAAGGAAATAAGAGAGGACACAAACAACTGGAAAAATATTCCATGCTCATGGATAGAAAGAATCAATATCATGAAAATAGCCATACTGTCCAAAGTAATTTACAGATTCAATGCTATCCCCATCAAGCTACCATTTACTTTCTTCTCAGAATTAGAGAAAAACTACTTTAAATTTCATATGGAACCAAAAAAGAGCCCATATAGCCAAGACAATCCTAAGCAAAAAGAACAAAGCTGGAGGCATCATGCCACCTGACTTCAAACTATACTACAAGGCAACTGTAACCAAAACAGCATGGTACTGCTACCAAAACAGATGTATAGACCAATGGACAAAACAGAGGCCTCAGAAATAATGCCACACATCTACAACTATTTGATCTTTGACAAACCTGACAAAAACAAGCATTGGGGAAAGGATTCCCTATCGAATAAATGGTGTTGGGAAAACTGGCTAGCCATATGCAGAAAACTGAAACTGAACCCCTTCCTTACACCTTATACAAAAATTAACTTGAGATGTATTAAAGACTTAAACATAAGACCTAAAACTATGAAAACCCTAGAAGAAAACTTAGGCAATACCATTGAGGACTAGGCATGGGCGAAGACTTCACAACTCAAACATCAAAAGCAATGACAACAAAAGTTAAAATAGACAAATGGGATCTAATTAAACTGAAGAGCTTCTGCACAGCAAAAGAAACTATCATCACAGTAAACAGGCAACCTACAGAATAGGAGAAAATGTTTGCAATCTATCTATCTGACAAAGGGCTACTATCCAGAATCTACAAGGAACTTAAACAAATTTACAAGAAAAAAAACAACCCCATCAAAAAGTGGGTGGAGGATATGAACGGACACTTCTCAAAAGAAGACATTTATGCGACCAACAAACATATGAAAAAAAGCTCATCATCATTGGTCATTAGAGAAATGCAAATCAAAACCGCAATGAGATACTATCTCATGACAGTTAGAATGGCGATCATTAAAAAGTCAGGAAATAACAGATGCTGGAGAGTATATGGAGAACTAGGAATGCTTTACACTGTTGGTGGGAGTGCAAATTACTTCAACCATTGTGGAAGACAATGTGGTGATTCCTCAAGGATCTAGATCCAGAAATACCATTTGACTCAGCAATCCCATTACTGGGTATATCCCCAAAGGATTATAAATCATTCTACTATAAAGACACAGGCACACAAAATGTTTATTGCAGCACTGTTCACAATAGCAAAGACTTGGAACCAAACCCAAATACCCATTGGTGATAGACTGAATAAAGAAAATGTAGCACGTGTACACCATGGAATATTATGCAGCCATAAAAAAGGATGAGTTCATGTCCTTTGCAGGGACATGGATGAAGCTGGAAACCATCATTCTCAGCAAACTAACACAAGAACAGAAAACCAAACACTGCATGTTCTCACTCATAAGCAGGGACTGAACAATGAGAACACATGGACACAGGGAGGGGAACATCACACATCAGTGCCTGTAGGGCGGTGGAGGTCTAGGGGAGGGATAGCATTAGGAGAAATACCTAATGTGCATTAGGATAAATACCTAATGTAGGTGATGGGTTGTTGGGTGCAGCAAACAACCATGGCATGTGTATACCTATGAAACAAACCTGCACAACCTGCACATGTATCCCAGAACTTAAGGTATAATAATTTTAAAAAAAGATTTCTTGAATAGATATATCTGAGTGCAGTATTTTTATTTTATTAACTTATACTACTAGTATACCAGAGGGAGGGAAAGATATTAAAAATGTAGATACAAGGTTTATAATTAAATATTCAAGTACCCCTGACTCAGTATTTCCAAGTTGTGGTCCTGATGCCCCCATAATCTACTGTCCTATATCTGTATTGTGAAGTTTCCTTCACAAACTTCTTCATGAATTTTATATATATATATATACATTTGCTACCTCTACTTTAAGACCTAGGACTGAACTCATTCTTCCCACAACATGACCTCAAAATGTGAGAGGTCACCCATGAGAAAAACTGATGGATTTTTCTAATACATTTGGGAAGGCCAAATCCGTGGAGCTAAAGATGAACCTTCAAAGTAGCCTCACTCTACTCCAACCTCCAAATATCCAACCCACCAGGGGATACTGAATACCTACCAAATCTGATGCCCTAGAAAGGGCCAAGCCTTTGATAAATCACAACCAGACATGTGTAGTTTTTTTAGGAACCTGCAGACTCTACACAGAGATGAAGGCAGCTGTTTCCCACTGTCTCCTTTTTTTTTTTTTCTTTTTTTTATTGAGATGGAGTCTCACTCTGTTGCCCAGGCTGGAGTGCAGTGACTCAATCTCCATCTTCTGGATTCAAGTGATTATCCTGCCTCAGTCTCCAAGTAGCTGGGATTACAAGTGTGTGCCACCATGCCTGGCTAATTTTGTAGCAAATTTTTAGCAGAGATGGGGTTTCACCATGTTGGCCAGGCTGGTCTCGAACTCCTGACCTCCAGTGATCCACCCACCTCAGCCTCCCAAAGTGCTGGGATTCACTGCCTCTTTTGCTTTTGTTTTCTCTCAGCTTTGATTATCAGGATGGACCTAAGTTCCACATGTGAAGCCCTCCCATACAATTATTTTCCTGTGGTTCAACCCAGCCTAAACGTGCCACTGAAGAGTTCCAGACAGAGCAGGCAGTTGCCCTTTATAACTCTCTTTTCTATGGGCTATCGCCCATCATAACTTTATGAAACTGCTTTCAGTGTTACCAAATAATTATCCAGTAAACCTAATGGTCTTTCCCTCCTTCTCAGTACCTTGACCTTTCTTTAGTATTTAACTCAAAAACTCTTTATTGACATTCTATCTCCTTGCTTTGAAAAAGATGCTTTGATTTGTTTCCACTTTGATGAATTTTTCATCATTGTTTTCTTCAGTGGTTCTTTTTCTTCCCTGTATTAGTTAGGCTTTGCTCCATCACAACTATTTAATTAGCTCATGAGTCTAAAGGTTACCACTTCGGGATAGTATCTACTGATCTTATCTGGGCTTGCTCAGTCAGCTGGTGAGTCAGCTGAGCCAGTAGGACATCTCTTCACATAGTCTCACATCCTCCTGGAGCTTAGCTTCGGATTTTTACGGCAGTTGCAGAACTCCAAGAGAACTAAGGAAGAAAACTCCAATGTGCAAGTGCTTTTTAAGTCTCCAATTCTGTCGCATTTGCAACTGTCCCATTGGCCAAAGCAAGTGATTTGGCAAAGCCAAGAATGAATGTGGGAGGAGACTACCCCAAGAATGCAGATGCCAGGAAGCACAAACAGATGGGACAATTACTGCAACTTATACACCACTTCTTCATCTAAACTATAGCTACTTAAATCTAAAGATTTGATCTTCGCCTCATTGTTCCTGTTAGACTCTCACCGTTTGGTTCTTAGAATCCTTGTGAAGTCTAAAATATTCTGCAGTTCTTATATTACTGTGACATCTACAACACCTTGGTGTGAATGACTTCAAAATCAATTCTTACAGAATAAAGTTGGCTCTTTGCCTTGCCTTTTGTGTTTCTAAATTTCCTTTGGACATTTTCACTGAGATGTTCTACTAGGGCTTCAAATTCCACATGAACTAAAATTGAATGTATTATCTTCCTCTCTGTTTCAGTCATTCCCTTCTTGTCTGCTTCAATAAAAATTACCATATGAAACATGTCTTTATCTTAATGTTTCACCTGGTCCCAAGTTACATTTTTTGTTGTTCTGAGACAGGGTCTTGCTCTTTCACCTAGGCTGTAGTGCAGTGGTATGATGCCAGCTCACGGTAGCCTTGACCTCTCAGCTCAAGGGATCCTCCCACCCCAGCCTCCTTAGTAGCTGGGATTTCAGGTGAGCGCCACTAGGCCCAGGTAATTTTTGTATTTTTTGTAGCGATGAGGTCTCGCCATGTTGCTCAGGCTGGTCTCAAACTCCTGGGCTCAAGTGGTCTTCCCACCACAGCCTCCAAAAGTACTGAGATCACAGGCATGAGCCATTGAGCTGAGCCCCCAATGTACATATTTTTTATGTTAGTCTCTTTTTTCTCTCCTCTTCTACATCTAATTTGTAGTTTTACTTCTACTATTTACCAAATAAGAATACATTAATTTATTTAAATTTTAGCTTTAATTTCCCTACCCTAAAAACAGTGATAAGAAAATTTGCCTTGCAGAGCTATTAGAAGGATTAAATTAGTTTTGTATGCTTAGCACATTGAATGTTTTCAAAAATGTCATTTTCTTCCCCTTAAGTCTTCTTGATTCTTCATTCTTGGGATTGTTCACATCCCTACACTTCTTTTTTTTTTTTTTTTTAACAGTACCACAAATTAAAATTAAGCCCTTATAATCTCATGCCACGGACCTTTGAAATAATTTCTCAATACTTCTATAACTAGCTTATCTCTTCTCTAATCCATTCCTACCTCCTCATGGTCTTTTCAAAGCCCTGCTTTCTATCTATTTCTATTTCGCATTAGATAAAACCCACTCTTTAAACTATCATACATGCTCTTTTCCAAAACTTGTTCCTGGCTATTTTTCCAGATTTGCTTCCCATTGCTCTTCTCCATGAATGCTTCAACTAAACTCTACAACTTGCCATTCCCTGAATACACTTTTACTTTCCCTCCTGTATATTATATTATTCAAGGAGTTGTATTGAATTGTTCATCTCTCTAAGCTTTTAGAAATTCAGTTCGGTAAGCATTGAGTAAAACTAAATAAGACAGTCTTTCTGCTTCAGGAAATTTACAATCTCAGGAGAAAACAGATAGTCTCACTTTCTGAGATTATAAATTCTCTGGGGCACAAACAGTCTTGCATAGTTTCCCAGGCAATCAAAGACTTTTCAGCCTCATAAGACAGAATTTTTATAGCTAGCTGTTATATGATAAAAGTACAGGCTCTGAGAGCAAGCAGATAAATCTCACTTCCATCATTTACTAGTTGTGTAGACTTAAGCAGTTTACTTAAACTCTTTCAGCTTCAGTCTCCTCATCTGCAAATGGGGGTAATAAAAGCATTTGTCTCATAGAATTATGATATAAGACAATGCAAGTGAAGTTATTTGTATGGTAGGTAACATGATGGCAAGCTCTCAGTAGATGTCAGTTGTCAGTGACCATTGCTCTACTAACAATAAATACAGTATCATGAGAAAACAAAACAAATTATGAATTCTTTCCATGAAGCTTAGAAAACTTTTAGGAAAAGGGTCATATGAGCTGAACCCTGAAAGGAAGGTATGATTTCCCCCAAATCAGGACTGATCTCTTCTATTTCTGCACTCATTCTTCCAACTATTTGTGTCTTCATTCATGAGTTGAACATTGTTTTTTATGTGCATACTACATGGCAGACAGTTTGTGATACTCACGGCATTTATCAGTATCTGTCTATGCTAACTGAGGAAATGAGAATTAGCTCTTGACATCCTGGACCCAGACTGGCACTTACGGCTGGACCTTGCTGTCTTCTGTTGAATGTAAACAATCTTACAAAACATCAACTTCAGACAAGGCCACGCCATGACTATGATGGATTGAGACAAAAACAAGATCAGATCACTCCATAATCAAGTTCAACACCCACAAAAACATGGATATTGTCCATCCTAAAAAATGACCAAACATCTACTTATCTTGGCTAACCTGAGTGACTGATGCTTCTTGACCAACTCTAACTTTATTCCCAAACTAGTCTTCCATCTTTCTCAATAAGATTTATTAAATACCTAATTATACAGTTATTCCCATTTCTTAACAGTATCCAAAACAAAGCAATGCCTGCTTCCTTAAAATCTCCCCAAAGTCACATGCCCAGATCTAATAGTGGGTCCTACCTAACACCTTCTTACTGAGGCGCTCTACTCTTCTCCATGCGTGTGTTCTCCTTCCCTGCAATGAATAATAAAACACGACAGCTGTGTTCCTGACGCACTTTTGACACAGGGCATTGTCACAACATTCTTGGCTTGCTAATCTTACCTGCTGAAACTGTAAAATTCTCTGGAGAATAGCATTGTCTTATCAATTTTCATGTCTCCCACTATACAAAAACAACGTCTTTAATAGAGTAAATACACACAAAAAGTTTGTTGAATGGATAACTGAATCTCATAGAAACTATTTTCTTCAATGACCAGAAATGGTAAAAAGACACTGGAGAAAGTGTCCTGAATCCTGTTTCTCAGATGTGCAACTGGGAGTATCCAGAAATTACGCTCTAGCAGTGACTTTGCAGGCAGCACAATGCTGGAAGTTGTAGGGTGGCGTCTTGGTATGTCAGAATTAATCATTATTCAGAAATGGCAAAAAGATATATGTGAGATCAAACTAGCATTACAGTTACCTTATATCTATCAACAATACTGGCCTTTTAGAGGAACCTTAAAATGGGATTCTTCTGAATCATCCAAATCATGCTGCCAATGTGGTATGCAACATTTGTGTTAACAGGAATATTTACTGTGAAATAGTATTCTAAATGCCTTTCAAGTAAGATACCTAGTATAAAGTTCAAAAGTTCCTATTAATTTATTGAATTGCATTTTTATTTTACCCATAAAAAGGCACAGAAATCATGAAAAAAGTATTTGATTGAGAATTTAGTCTGAATTTAAAGGCACTATAAAACGTGCCATCTGAATATTAAAAAGACATTAAAAAATTAAAGAATCTGACATGCAATCAACTCAATTGGTAAATGGAAAAATATTCAACTAAAAATCGTTGTAGAAAAAAATGGCATCATGACAGAAAGATATTTATTACACAAGGGACAGTCTATGACAGTATCTGAATTTAGCCAAATAAGCAGAAAAGTAGGTGATCCAGAGTATATGATCTACATTTGCATCTACGCATTTTAGCAAATTTCTTCTGTTACATTAATCTTCAAGGGAACAGCCATATAAACTAATACTAAAGTTTCAGTCTTTAGGAAAATAGCTGTAAGGAACCCTGCAATATCATTAAAACTGCTATTAATCTGTATAACTACCTTCCCTAGGGAAACTGGCTCAATCCTTTCAATGCTAAGAAGAGCTAAGAACCCATATTTAAAATGGGAGTCAGAGAATGCTGCAGAGAAATTAGTAGTTAATTAGTGAGAAAACTAGTAAAAAAAAGATAAAATTATTTTTTGGTAATGTTAGAATATACAGTAAAAACTATTAATATTCAGTAAAGAGTCAGGCTTTCAGCTTACATAAGCTGAAAAATATTTCATATACATAATAATTAGAAATTATGTATATTGAGCATAAAAACTGAAATTACAAGTCTGGCCCCACAACATTAATTCTGTAAATTGGATTTAGATTTGCTGTCCATTTAAAAGCTCTGGCCGGTAAATCCTCTACTTTAAATATAACCATAGTATGGTTTAATATGTGTATATGTGATTTTTAGATGCCATGTCAATGAGATTTACAGTCTGTTCCTGACTTGATATTCAGTCTACATTACAAAGAATATTTGAATTGGTCTATGACCCTTAAGTATTTTCTCCCCGGGGTGGATTACAGCAACTAGTTTCTGAGAACCTGGGAATTATGCTTTTATGACTGTGAGTCTAACCAAAAATTAAGGCGTGAGCAATTTCATTGAGAAACGAATAAAAAATATGCCTTTAATGTAGAATTTTCTGGTAGGTAAAAATGCAATTCAGAGGGAACAATTAAAGAAGAGGTGGCTCTGTGGGCTGCTCTTTAAAAGACCTGAGATTTGTAGATAAGCAATCATTCATTTAGTTATTCATCTACCCAATCAGTGCTTACTATTCTTAGGTATCACACTAAGCTCTGGGAGGAGCAATTGCTCACCTTTCCACTACTCACATCCATAGTTTATAGCACTGCAGAAAACAAATTAACAGTAATGACAAAGGGTGCTAACAACTCTAGGCAGGAACACCTAATGTAGTCTGGTATGTCAGGAAAGGCTTGGGGAGGAAGGGTAAGTTAAGCTGGTCAGGAAAAAAAAGAGGAAGGAGAGGGTTACAGGCAGAGAGAATAGCCCATCTGAAGACCAAGGCTGCAGGTGAGGGAGGGAGCAGAACTCAAGAAAGATACTCAATGTGCAGGACATCTGTTATAGGGAAAGAATATTGTGAGCTCAGACTAGAATGGGGGTGTAAAGTATGATCCATTTAGACAGAAGTAAAAGAGGAGCTGCCAACTAAATGAAACATAATATTTATTAAACCTTACTGTGTGTCAGGTTCTCTACAGTGCACCCTTTCTGCACAGTCTCATTTATATCACATAACGATCCTATAAGATAGGTGTCACTGTGATTCCTATTTAACAGATGAGAAACTGAGGCAGAGGTGTCAAGTAATTTGCTCAGACTCACACAGCTAAGACATTAGAGAGTCAAATTCAAATCTAGATCATCTGAGCCTTTATTTTATGTTCTTAGGCATAACATAGGCTAGGTCAAAAAGGGTAACCAGCATTATATTTCGGTAAAACTCTATACCACTAATGTTTGGACCTAGTTGAAACATTCAGCAGAAGAACCCAAAGACTGCTCTGATTTATATTGTCCATATAGATTCTCACGGTTGTATTGATCATTAAAAAGTCTGAAGGGAACTTTCTGAGCTGCAACAAGAATTAATTGAGGCAAAGTTTTGTTTGTTTTTCCTCTTTTGATAGCCTCAAGAGCTACCTTAACAAGAGCAATGAAAGTACACAGCATGTATAGTAGCCGCTAGCAGAATTTAGTCCTGCTTTACTGTATAGAAGGTTGTGTCTACTTTGACAGTGTCAGTTTGGTGAGATTCTTGACTTCTATTCATCAAAAAGCAACACCAGGATGTATCTGCAGAGACAAACCATGGATTTAAATTAATTCATTTGAAAAAAAAGTAAGCCAATTTGAATCCAATAGAACATTTTCTTCTCAAAGAATAAATCTGATCAAGCTAAAATTTGGGTTCTAATCTTTAAGACTGGAGCTCAGTAGTTAATGATTTATTTCACTCACATAACATTTTTTCCATTGTTAGTAATTTGTAGAAAACCTGAAAAGCAAAACTAATCAATACTTTTACTAAAAAGAGTGTTTCTGAATGACATATTGCAATTGGAACTTTTAAAGTATTATCCATGTTGCTACTTTTCCTAGAAAAGACTCCTAACTCATTTTAATGATGCCATACTATGTCACCTCATTGGTTCTCAAAGGTACTTTGAGATGCACATAATCAAGTTTTACTGCTATTAATTACTTTACACAGCTATTAATTAAACTTCAGCTGGGATTTTAACATAGTTGAATTGGTTGCTCTTTTCTTCACATCTATGATTTTGCTATTATTTTTATAAAATATATTTTAACTTAGTAGTTAATTATTATTTTCTTAAAAATAGTGGCAATTTATGCAAAAATTTATTATATAACAAACTGAGTTAGAGTGATATTAACATAAACAGTACAATTATATTAACATGAAAAGTCATATAATATTATACCTGAGATGAAATTTTTTGATAAATTATTTTAAAAACTTATTTGTCATAGTCTTATTTTACATCATCATAAATAACATATGATGAAAAATAACTCAAAGGATGGGGACAGTAATGCTAATTAATCTCATGGCATTTAAATATGCTTTTGGTTGACTTAAATGATTTGTGCTAAAATTTTTATCTTGATTCATCCAAAACACTTGATAGACAACCATAGTTGGATATTTACAGTATATTTATAATGTATTTTACTTATTATTTATATATATAAATCTCTTCTTATTTAGTTTCTAAAATTATAGTAAGTATACTTTGTCTTAGAGGAGAGAACCCAGAAATGCCAGGCATTCTTTTCAGGCATTTGTTACTAGGTATTATTTTCATTTTGACACATGGGCATTTAGTCTTCCTTGAAAACTTACAGAAAGGGAACACAATAAATGATCTAGATAAACAACAATTGTGGAACTGATTGCACACAGGTGATTTTTAATGATTCAAACTTCTTAAAGTAGATAACATCTATATGTCAAGTGGATTGTGAATATTCTGATGACTTTTAAAACGTATTAAGGGTAGTGTTAATTTTTAAACCACATTGTTTCTATACCTATAATTAAGTTAAGATTCAAAAGCTGGTCTCATATCCCAGCGGAGAAAGAAATCTGTTGACATTTAAGTTGAAAATGATTAGAAACACTATGTATAATTTGTATTCAATAATTATCAAATTCCACAGTATTCAAATGACAAAATAGCAAAGCCTCACTCTATTTTAAAACAGTGATATAAGAATCTTTCCAAGAATATACCACTTTATTTTGCCATGCTGCTTTCTTCAAGCCCGACAATGGCAATCATCATAGGTTAGATAAAATCTTCAAGGAACTCTAGGCTGACACACTAAAGAGGAATGCAAGTAGGAAAATATTGCCTAAATACAAGGAGGAAAATCCTACTACTTTTATACTTCAGAACATTCTAACATTTGTATCCCATAATTATAAACTACCAACAAAACTACAAGTTACAAATATTTATTATTGCTTTCTTTTTCAAGGAAGCCACCGAAATGATGAATAGATGCGAAATTGGAAATTAACTACCTTTCACGGTAATAACAGGAGAAGAAAAACTTTCTACAAAATCCAGTACTTCGCCTCTTCCCCTGCTAAAGGGCTAACAAGAGATACAAAGACACCATTGTAGGTCAGTATGGGTGGCTCCTCTAGCCCTCCTACCCACGAAGGTATGCCATCCTCAAATTTAGGAGGCAGAAATAAACTTCATGACCTTTATTGTTTCACATATAAGTGTGGAAATATTTCTTAACATACAGCCGAATTTTATATATAAACAAAGCAAATACTAATTCCTCTGACTTTGCTGAGTCATTCACTTAGCACAATACTAGGCCTATAGAATGGACTTAAGACAAAATTATTGATTCACAAGTAAGAATATACATAAGAATATGACCTAGAAAAATGTGGAGCTTAATAAACAATAAACTTTAGATATCATTCTAGTGATCTAATTTTCTTAATAGAACCTTCATTTATGTCTTTGAGAAGCGTATGGAGTCAGAAGTTCAGCAGCACATTTCATTGTTGTTATCATAACTGAAACTTAACATCCAAAGGGGAGTCAAATCAGTTATCTCAACTGCTGCCCTTGGCTTGCGTGGTCAAGTTGGCAAAGCAGAAATCATCAGTGGCTGGCTTATGTGGTTATGTCCACCCTATTCCCCTCCTACCAATCCCCTTTCTGGGAGATTAAACTGATTTCATCTCTGATTAGTTCAATTGAACACAAAAGTATGTTAGAGAACACCTAAGGTACACTTAAACAATTAAGCAAACAACTGTTCATTTTGGTTTTTTTGTTTTTGTTTTTGTTTTTTGGTGCGGGGGGATTCGAGATAGGGTCTTGCTCTGTCACCCAGGCTGGAGTGCAGTGGCACAACCATAGCTCTCTGCAGCCTCAACCTCCCAGGTTCAAGCAATCTTCCTGCCCCAGTCTCACTCTCTCGAGTAGCTGGGACTACAGGTTTGTGCCACCATGCCTAGTTAATTTTTTAATTTTTTGTAGAGACTGGGTCTCACTATGTTGCTCAGTCTGGTCTTGAACTCCTGGACTCAGGTGATCCTCCTTAGGCAAAAAAACTTTTTAAACTCTTTGCAGATAAATGATGCTGCGTGTAATATTGTTGCTGATCATTTTGCTTTTTATCAATATTTTGTAATACTTGAATTTTTTATAATTAAAGCAATGAAATTTAAAGCCATGACTTTTGGTTCTAATATTTATATGTTATTTCCACATGATTATTTTTATGTGAACTTTGTATCTTTAAAAACACCATGAATAAAATACTAAAGAAAGTTCTGATTAATAAGACCTTAAGGATAAGGTTTTCGAGGGATTTCACATCGAAGATGTTGAAGGAAAAGACTCATCTCTAAAATGAGCTAGGAATAAATTCAAGTTGAAGATAAGATAAATTCAATGATTCTTCATAAAGACAAAATAAATCTTCAAGAATCGGTTTACTGTATCACTTAGTGTAAGATATTCAGTAAAGGTGAAAAGCATTTCTAAGTGGAGTTAAGAATTAGTAAATTAGACTTTTTAAACAACAGTTTGTTTTTCAACATCTCTACTTCCAAGTATAAAGAAAACAAATAAACAAACTGCAAACTAAAGCCTTAAACTAATTTTCCCTGGCACCAATAACTCCAGAAGTATTTGTAGTTTTTTCTTACAGATCCAAGCCAAGAATAAAGACATAAAAACACAAATACTAACATATGTTGCATTAAACTGGTCTAATTAGGAATTAGACGACAGCTTTCATTGGTTTCCCATTGCCTACTCATCCCATACATGTGGATATAAACAATAATGCTTCTTTAAGTCTATTTACTGAGCTCATGATTTTTAAAAATTACATTAATTTGCACATTCATGAGAAAAAAATACACTTTTGAAAAAATTCACTGAAGAAAAATATTAAAATAAGGTGTTTATGTATAATATTTCAAGTGTTAAAGTACTGTGTGAGCCACTTGGACACGCTCACGCAGAAGGCTATTCAGTAAAAATCGCTTCTATTTGAGATGGAGGGGAATTCTAGACGCTACAGCTACTTGCACTAGGAGTATTGAAGCAATTTTGCCTTCTGGTGACAAGAAACTTCAGAAGTAAGCTAGGTTCACAGGTGAAGACCGTGGTGTGCACTTAAAAGAAAAGAAGTAGCCTGTTCCAGCCAGGCAGAGTATCAGCATCTTTTGGGCATGATGTTTTTATTCCAGTGATGTGAAGATCCCGAGGAAAGCTAACTACAGAGATCTAGAATGGTAGTGACAAGTAGGAATGCTGCTGAGAACCAATTCCAAGAGGAAAGGTCAAGGTAATGTGCAGAGGGAAAAAATATTATTGGCTACAAGTGGCCCTGAGAATCAAAAATAGCCATAATAATTTAGTTGCTTTATTTTGTGTTTGTAGGCAAAGAAAATCTAAATTAATAAGAACACTGCTCTTAAGCCTTTTACCCAGAATATGATACCTTCGGATTGCTTGACTTGTTTCAGTCAATTTGCTTTCCTCAGCATTTCTAATACAGTCAAGCATGAATGTAACTGAACCACTACATATGAACATAAGAGCTCCTGTTTCCAGATAGTCAGGAAATCCACTGGTCTTGGCAACCCCAGGGAGTTGCAGATGAGGAAATTGAGGTCCTAAGTAGTTATATGAGTTGAATATATTTAAAACTAACAGATTATGAATTCAAGGCATGAAACATTAATATATTATTATTATTCTATACATGTTATGCCAAATATAAAATATGCATAATGCCATATAGGACATAGAAATCATATAGTAGTGAAAACACATAAATGCACATAAGTGTATCCAATGTATAAAGATTTTCCTGTAGATTATAACAGAAAGCAAATGTTCACACAGGTGATCTTCCCACTTGATAACTGATCAATTCCATTCATCAAAAGTATATTTCAATTCCTTTCTATTTAAGCATAAATTAAGACACTTCTAAACATTTATAGGCTCTTGGTGTTGAAAAGAATCTCAAAAATCAAAAATCATCCAGCCTGCCTTCATATGTGACGCATGAGTTTGGAAAGTAGCAACAATGCTCTATGGCTATTTATTATTGTTTTATTCCCTGGGCCAGTAAGGGATTGTCACATAAAAGTAAGAAACACTTACATGAGAACATAAGAGAATCTCCAATGGTTTCCCTATTAAGAAACCATTCTATAAAATGAGTCCATTTTCTGAGAGACATTCCCAGTCTAAGGTTTCACTGGATCCAAGCAGCAATGAGATCAGGACCAATAAGAGTCTCCATTTGCTTTCCAACCCACCAGACCCCAAGTATACATTGTCAAGACTATGCTTTATTCACTTTGTGTTCAGTCACCACTAGAATAACCTCCTTTACCCTCCCCAACTCAGTCCACTACTGTGTATGCCTGGCACTTGCAGGGGTGGTAGGTGGATGGATGGATGGGTGGATGGATGGGTAGATGGATGGATGGATGGATGGATGGATGGATGGATGGATGGATGGATGAGTGAATAAGTATGTAAAAACTTTCCTCTTTTGTTCAACTATAATTTATATTTCATTCAAATACCACGATAAAGTCTTTATCTCCTCTTCTAAGGAGATGTTGTCATTTTTCCTATCAAAACTTAGTAAATGTCTGTAGCTGGCCAGTTTCTAATCATAATAAAAACAAAAAGATATCATAAATTGGGTAGCATATCTCAGGACCTGGGAATTTAAAAAAAAAAGTCTATATCATGATTTCACTGAGAACATTAGTATCTTCTAAGTGTTATCTTCTACGTTAGCCCTGTGCATTCCCATCAGAATGAAAGGGATTAGGATGAGAGCTAGGGCTAGAGTTGATATATTACCCTGGAATGTTTCTAAAGTTTTTTTAAGAAAAGGATCTGAAGTTTAGATTTGAGAGCATCCTTAAGGGAAGTCCTATAATTTACCTTCAAACAAAATGCAATTTTGTTGTTAAAGTGAGGCACGAGTTATTTCACAGCCAAAAAGAAGGTAGGAGTATTAAACACATCGTTTGTTTAATGTTGAAAATACACCCTGGGCCTGTGGGTGTACATACTGTAATTGAAGTCATCTCAACAACAATTACCCGCCAGTTTCACTCTCACTCAGCGGGGGAGATGTGTTTCAATTAGTGGTTTCTTGCCAGTACTTCCTCATACTTTCCTCATACTCTTTGGGCATTAGGGGGTTGTGCAGAAGTAGAAAGGAAAGCTCATTACCCAGCCCTCAGACAGTTCAGAAATTAAATAGAAGTTTGTACTACTCACGGCTCTGCCTGTAGGCTTCTGTCCTCAGCCACGTAGTTAGAAGGAATATAGCCCTGTAGTTGCTGACTGGAGCCATCTCGCCTTTTCTCCAAGTGTCTGGCAAACCACCAGCCCTCATGCGAAGTGTCCAGAACTTGAAGTTTGTCACCTGCCCGGAAGCTCAGATCCTCAGCAGTCCGAGCCTGGTAATCAAACAAAGCCACAAAGTAGTGGCCATGCCTCTGTGACTGGGGAGAGCAATGCGCCCCTGGATTTTCAATCACCGTTGACTTGTCTGCCTCCGTCGACAAGCAGGGGAGATAGGGTTCTAGGTACTCCCAGAGCCTCTGACAGATGTTGCTCATTGTGCCTTGGTGGGGAGAAGAGGAGCAGGGCTTCTCCCTCTCCCCTTAGTCTCTGCGATCCACCTTCTCTTCCTTCACCAGGCAACTTTGAAGTCAGCACCAACTCACCATACTTTGGAGAGTATGCAAAGTCCCACTTCAAATCAGTCCAGCAGCTGGGTTGCAGCAAGTCCTACCTGGAGAGACTTACCGGCTTGCTTTCTGTGGCCGGAGCTGCTACTCCCAAGCAAAACTGAGCAGGAGCTGGGCAGCTGCTCAGTAGGAAGGTGTCTTTTCTTCGTATCTGCTGAAGAATCCCACAACAAAAATGAAATAAAATTAAAAGGGCTTTATTTAGACAAATATCTGAGAACAGAATGGTGCCATCTTGCCTTTTGTCCCAATAAAAAGTTAGCAAGAGGAAGCTACTAACCCCTGGTAAAACCTCCACAGCTTGCTGTCGCCAGGAGCTCTCCCCCTGTTTCAAGTCTGCTCCTGTCTTTGGACCAGTCCGGATCTGGACGGCTCTCTCCTTTTTGCTAATGAATAACCAACCAGCAGAGGTTGTTGCCTTTAACATTCTGAGCTATGAACAGACTGTAATAATTTCCCCTTACTTCCTGGTTTCTTTCTGTGATCTAAATGGGATTCTGACTTCTTTACCCCTCCCATCTCCCACACCCAAGATAGACCAGATCCTTTACCAAACTGTTAAAGCAGCCACCACAATCTATATTCCTTTTGTTTCATCCTGGAGAAACAGGCTAGCCCAGGTAGCTTTTTGTCTTCCTGTGTTCCCAACACTGAAATTCACGGCACAGACTTTTTTCCCCCACAAATAGGAGTAGAATTGTTTTGCCACCACTAGGGGAAATTTAAAACGGCAAATTATTTAGGTATTTCTTGTTAGACACAGAGCAATTGAAAAGAACCATCAAGTCACTCCCTTTTCTCATTACCAAGAATAGATTTTAATAGCTTCAAAGAATAGTCACAGTCTGGAAAAGTAAGAAAGCAGCTGACTAAAACGCTGAGAACCCAAAACGTTGCTTTTTCCCACAGACATTTAATTTCCTATCCTTCAAGTACTATTTTGGAAACACACACACACACACACACACACATCACACCACACCAACTAGGTGACCAGTAGAGAAAAAAGGAGTAGGGCAGAGTGCTCTTTGAGCACTGCCGTGGGGGCTCTTTCTGCTAAACTTTGACTTCCAGATCTATACTAGTTCTTGCTAACTTTCTTGGCAAGGACTCAGGAACTAATGAGACTGACATCAGGACAGCCATCTCTAGACAGGCAGTGGGTTTTGCTTGACCTTCCCTAGTTCAGGGCAGCTGTCTCGCAAATATGTGCCCTGGATCACAAAAACAGCTGGACAATGAGTCTGGCAGTCATTTATACTAGTAGACAGCATTGCAAACTTGTTTATGATATGTCACTGATTTCCCTATAAGACTTTTTTTTTAAATTTCTTCCTTAAAAACAATCTTTCTAAATGTTGTGAGATCCTTGAACCTGGCTAACCTATTCCTAGTACAAGCTCATAACTTCTGTTCTTTGTCAAATTGCAAGGCATTTAATAATCAGAATAATCAAACTCAAGAAAAATAAAGAAAATCAGAGAACCATGGCATCAGCCCAACCTGCTATTACTTTGTGCAAAAATCAGTCCATAGCACTGGACAGATCAATTGGTAAAAATAAAATCTTGTGTTATGCTCCCAAGTTTCTCCAATCGTCTTTGGAGTCAGAGTACAAATAACAAGTTGACAGAAGTAGAAAAGCCAAAAGCTGAGCCCAGTTTTTGTTGTTGCTGTTGTTGCTTTGTTTTGTAATGAGATGAGACCTAAAATAGAATGTATATGTAATTCTATATTGTATGCAAAACAGAAAATATGTAATATCAAATGACCATAAAGGACATTTTGTTCCAAATACAATAACGGATGTAAAAGCATAGGATTTTATTAGTGCCCCTGAAAGAGGCACACATGCTGAAGTCTTTCCTGAGACATCTACATGATCTAAAATTGAAAAAAAAAAAAAAAAAAAAAAAGATTTGGAAGCAACCTGAGAGATGTATTGAAACCCAATTTGTAAGTAGGGTTTTAGAGTTTTGAATTGTGGGAGTTCTAAATTCAGATATGCCTTTGCTATGGTTATGACAAGGCATTCTGGAAAAAGACAAAGCAGCAGACCTGCACACCACAGTCATTGAGCAAGTGAGTGAAATTCAAAAAGCGGCCAACCATCCAAAGATGTCAGGTGAGCAATGGCCTGAGAACGCAGAGCCAAGGGGTGGAAAGAGAGAGGGTTTCTTTGTGTCGATAGTACCAGCATCCTCCAGTCACCCAATCTCAAAGTCTTGCAGTCATCTTTTATTTGCTCCCTGGTTTCTTTGAGCTAATCAATCACCGAATTCTGCTCAGTCTTCCTTTTCATTTATTCCACAAACTTTTTTTAAAGCTCCTTCTGAGTGACAGCTGGGCACCAGACAGAAAACAGAATATTCTTTCCTAAATTACTCCAGAGGCCTCCTAACTGATCTCCCTTCCTCCAGCTTATTTCTGTCTCTGGCTGTTCCTGCACACCAAGATGAGTGGTGTTCATAATAGTTTATAAAGCAGTTTTTATAATAGTAACAATGACTGAGGTGATAAGACATTCCTAGTCATTACTAGTAAAAGTAAATATCTGTTTGGAAAGCTTTCTATGTGCCAGGCACTGTACTAAGAATGTTAGAAATAAGATCCAAGAATTCTACTCCAGAGTATGTATCCAAAAGATTTGAAATCAGGAAGCCTGAGAGATATTGAACTCCTATGTTTATTGCAGCACTATTCACAATAGGCAAGTTATGGAATTAATCTAAGTGTTCATCATCAATCGATGAATGGACAAGAAAATATGGTATATATACACAATGGAATTCTATTCAGCCTCAAAGAAGAAGGAGAAGAAGGAAATCTTGTCATATGTGACAACATGAATGAACCTGAAGGACTTTGTGCTAATGAAATAAACCAGACATGGAGGCAAATACTGCATGTTCTGACTTACATGTGGAAGCTAAAAAAAATCCAACACATAGAAGCAGAGAGCAGAATGATGGTTACCAGAAGCTGGGGAATCAGGGGAACGGGGAGATGTTGGTTGAGGGCTACAATGTTTCAGTTAGACAGGAGGAATAAATGATAAGTATTCCATTCGAGACCACGGATATGTTAATTAGCTTGATTCAATCATTCTACACTGTATACATGTATCACAGCATTACTTTGTACCCCATAAAATATACAGTAATAATTTGTCAATATCAAGTAGACATAAGAGAATGTTACAAATAATATATCATTTAATTCTCACCAAATAAAAAACAAGGCCTACAAAGAAGGTAGTATTAAAAAAAAGTATTTTAGAGAAGAAACTGAGACCGAGAGGCTAGGTAATTTGTCCCAGGTCACAGAGCCACCAAGTGGCTAACCATGAGTAACATTCTGTTCTCCGAACCTTTAGTGTCTTGTACAATGTCCATCATGTAAATAATAAGTATTTGATGAATTAAATAATTAACACAGAAATAAAAAGAAACAGTGTGGGAGAGACAGAGATAAAAGCAGGGAGGAAATAGAGGGAGGGAGGAAGAAGCCACTGGGGAGAGATAAACATTTATGTGAATATTCATGATTGAGAGTGAAAGTTCTATAGTGTGAAAAGAGCCAGAAGCACAGAGGAGAGAATACATCCTCTCTATTGCTTCTCAGTCCCTTTCTTTCCTCTCTTATTGTTCCCTGAATGTTAGATTCCTTTGCCAGCCTCCTAAACCAGTTTTCCCGCCTGGAGTCAATTTTCTTCTCGTTCTTATAGCCACCACATTAATCTTAATCACTCTCCTACACAATAACCTTCAACAGATCCTCATTGCCTGGAAGATATGACTTGGAATTCAAGGCTAACGAATTTGTACTTTATCCAAACTTTATCAGATGTACCCTTTCAACACCCCCTCCATTATGGCTTTATGTTAGCCAGACTGGTTTATTAGATCTCCCATATGCCTCATCTGCTCCCACATCTGATCCTGTATCCTTTGCCATTCTTTTACTCAGTATTCTTTCCACTGCTAACTTCCCATCCCAGTAAGTCTACTTACTCCTGCCTGCATTTCAAGGTCTGAAGAAAAATCCCTCACCTCCTTAGACCGTCCTTAACCATTCTAGTCAAAAAATCACTTCTGTCTTCCTTGAATTGTCTAGCTCCCACAATCCCCACTCCTAATATACACAGTATTAAATGATTTGAACCATACTCCTATACCTGGTATGCTGAATACTGCTACAGAAAATCCCACAGCTATTCAGTTTTACAGTGGGACAAATTAATCATCCCCAACTCCTGCTAGGCCTCAGCACTAGGCCTTGGAGAGAGCGATCATAAAGGAAAATTGGACTCTGTCTCCCCAACTCACACAGTGACATATTCCCCCATACACAGAAAAGAGGATTATATCCTAGGCAGCCACAAAAAATAAAAACAAAACTCTCCACCACATAGTCTTCCTCCAAACTCTTGCTGCGAACCCATATAATCTGCAAACGTGCACTTCTTCTTCTTACCTGTTGACCTTTGCTTAAGCCCCTTCTTTTGCCTGATGTGATAACCCCAACTTCCCTTTTCCTACATTAACCAACTTCCAACTTATTTGCCAGATAAATATAGGTTCTTGTCTGTCTTTTAAGAATAGAAGAAAATGTCTCTGTCTTTATTAATTCTATCCCAATCACTTCATTAGACAGAATTGACCACTCTCTCATTTGTGCCCTCCCAGCATAACCTATACCCATTCTTGTCATTTATTCCATGTCTATCTTACCAATTGATTCTAATCTCTTTACACACTTAATGTGGTGTTCTTGTGTTCCTATATTGACACAATGCCTAACACTTAATGGGCACTAAATATACATTGAGTGAAATCTAATGAATATCATTCATCTAGAACACAGTTTATTATATCTTGTGTAGTCTAATATCTGCTTATATGTAATTATGTTGTTTCCCCAAGCATATTGCCCTGTCTTTGAAGACAAGTTTATGTCTTATATTTCTCTGTATCACAAGGAAAATCTAGAATCTGACATATGCATAGGAACTCTCCCTACTTTCACTTTTGTTCGATTGCAATTGTGATGTTTAATACTGAGTGTCAACTTGATTGGATTGAAGAATGCAAAGTATTGATCCTGGGTGTGTCTGTGAGGGTGTTGCCAAAGGAGACTAACCTTTGAATCAGTGGGCTGGGGAAGGCAGACCCACCCTTAATCTGTTGGGCATCACCTAATTGGCTGCCAGCAAATAAAAAGCAGGCAGAAAAATGTGAAAAAGCGAGACTGGCCTAGGCTCCCAGCCTACATCTTTCTCCTATGCTGGATGCTTCCTGCCTCAAACATTGGACTCTGAGTTCTTCAGTTTTGAGACTCACACTGGCTCTCCTTGCTCCTCAAGTTTACAGACAGCCAATTGTGGGAACTTGTGATCACATAAGTTAATACTTAATAAACTCCCCATTATATATATATATATATATATATAGTTTTGCCCCTAGAGAATCCTAATACAGCAACCTATTCTCCAAATGGCAGCCAAAATACTCTTTGTAAAATATCAATCAGATATGTGTTTTTCAATAGCTTCCCATTGCACTTATGAATTTCAAATTCCTTATCTTCGGGAACAAGGCTCTGCTGGGGCTGTCTCCAACCTGTCCCTTCCCTCCATCTTACACTACTCTTCTGGCTCTCCATGGTCCAGCCACAGTGGCTACCTTTCTGTTCACCAAAGCAACAGCCAAGCCCTTTTTTCTGACCATGTATTCTTTCTCACTATTCTTCTAATCAACAACATTCTTGTCCAGATTCTTCATTTGGATGGATCTTTCTGTTCTCAATCTAAATAATATATCATTAAAAAGGTTATCTCTAACCACTCTGTCTAAAGTAGCAAAATTGCCCAACTTAGCTTCTCTCTTAGCATGTCTCATGGGTTGAATTGTGTCCTCCAAAAGGATATGTTGAAATCCTAACCCTCAGCACTTCAGAATGTGACCTTATTCGGAAATAGGGTCTTTACAGAGGTAATTAAGTTAAAACGAATTCATCAGGGTGAGCCCTAATCCAGTGTGACAGGTGTCCTCATAAAAAGGGAAAATTTGGACACAGGCACAGAAACAACACCATGCAAAGATACACAGAGAGAAGCCAGCCGTGTGAACAGAGTAATGCATCTGCAGGCCAGGGAACACCAGCAAACACTAGCAGCTAGAAGAGGCTAGCTATACACCATGGCACTGCTGACAACTTGATTTCAGACCTCTAGCCTCCAGAACTATGGAAAAATACAATTCTGTTGTTTTAGGCCACCCAGTCTTTGGTACTTTATTATAGCAGCCCAAAAGAACTACTATAGCATGTCACTATTTTTATGGGTTTTTGTTTGTTTGTTTTGTTTTTTCAGCACTCATCACACTCTGTACTTACGTCTTCTATTTATTTGCCTTCTGAGTACAGTTTCCTCTACTAGAAAATGTTCCAGTGAGATAGAGGCTTCATCTACCCTCTTCACTGCTATGTCCCTAGAGCTTTACCTGTAATAGACAACCAATAATCATTACATAATGGTAAAAATACCAAAAAAAATATTTTTATTGATAAAATAACATCACTACAAATGCAGTAGATACAAAGACACTGCTATTTCAGCGGAAAATTCCTATTTCTAGAAGGAAAGTTGGGGCCACTTATACTAATTGTAAGAGTCTTGTTGTTGTTGTTGTTTTCTATAATAGAACAAAGTGAAATGTCTCTAAAGATTATTTTATACCAAAGGCTGAATGACAATGTCTGGTTATTACTGCTGAGAGGCTGATGATGGGATGTATATTATTCTGAGGTTTAATGGAAACTTTTTCAGGCTTCAGCTATCTTCCCTGATGGCATTAAATAAGCAGATCCCAAACAATTTCATCTTATCACTTGTACTAGAGTCTTGGCATCAGCTTAATCTTTTATTCTCTTCCAGACAAAATTTAGATACTTCCTTTGGCTATAATACAGCTTGGTACCTTGGGATCCTCCATCTCTTTCATCTTAACCTTCACCAATCCCTCTTTTAGTCATCTCTTGTAGGACCAAACACTAGCCTGACACTAGGGGAAATGACAAGAATCTGTTAAAACGAATGAAAGGAAATGAAATATGGAGCTCTTAAGTTATAATCAGAGGAAAACAATGATGATGATCATCATGATGATGAAAAGATGGCCTTTAATATGTGAAGCAGATGGCAACAACTTAATTCTAAATTTATTCTAGTTTTCTTGGCCAAAGAGTATAATCCTCAGACTGGAAAAAGAAGACCAGATATATGTGAATAAATCTTGGAATTTAAAGAAAAGCAATGATTATTAGAAGCCAATATGGGCTTACAAAGAAAACAAAGATGCCGAATTAACCTCAATTTCCTTTTTCATATAGAATCACTATTGTAAATAAAAAATTGTTTAATTACTTCAGAACTTAGAAGACATCAAAGCCAAATGCTATATTTTACAACTGGTTCTATTTAACCAGCTGAAACTGTTGAAGAACATGAATTTTGAGGTGTGTTGGCATGCCACGTTCTTAATGTTCATAACCGTAGCAGTTTTCCTGACCAATGATGATGGACTACATTAAACATTCAGCCAACATGGGATGCTGGCCCCGTTCTCTCCTATACAGAAGGTGTGTTTTCAATACTTAAAGAGCATAATCATGAAGCCCCATTTCTATATTTGAAAACCCATGAATTTTACCCTCAACGAACCACAGCTACTCAGTAAATGTCTTTACTGATCTGAGTTCCCTTACTTGTAAGTATATCAATTCAGCTTAAAAAAAAAAAAACAAAAAACTTTTTAAAGTATTTTGTTTCATTTTTGGCACTGTCAAAGACACAAAACAGGCATAGTATATCTAGATTTCAGTAAGATATTGAAAAAAAAGTTCTAGCAATACCCGCAAATGGGATTAGAGAACTTGCTTTCCAAAAAGACTGAATATTCTTGTATATACAATCTCCCAGAAGCAGCTGATAAGCCTTTCCTAAAATATAGTTATCCATGGTTTACCTAGGTGATTTGTTCTTGCATATTAAGCAGATAATTCATCAATCAAGATTCATATCTACCTAGCAGCAACATTATTTTAGCAATGCTACAGAGCCTCTCTAATCTGTTAGACACTATCAAAGTTCCCCAAAATAACAGAAAATAGTAGCAGCTGAAGTCTCTGGGGATTCTTTTCTCTAGCACTTCTCTTTTGATATTTCACCAAATTTGGATACAAAATTTGTGGTTGGGCTGACTGAACATGAGGATATGCAGTATGACAGCATAGTTCTTACTGTTCATCTTCAAGTTTCTTGGCTAATTCCAAACTCTATGTGCAAAGCAAGATGAGCAGAGTCATGCCTCTCTTGCAGTTAACTCCTATTAAAAGATTAATATTATTCAATATTACTGTGAAAAATATTTTTAAAATGTGCATTGGGCCAGGCATGGTGGCTTGCACCTGTAATCCCAAAACTTGGGGAGGCTGAAGTGGGAGGATCACTTGAGGCCAAGGGTTCTAACCAGTTTAAAAACTAAAAATCAATCTCACTCGGTTTTCCTAGACGGTCTTATCCAGGTATAAAAGTGGATTAATTCTGCTTAGTTTCATAGATCAAACAAAAAAGGATAAATGTCATTCTGCACTAGAGCAGGGGAAAACAAAAAGGATTCAGGGTGGTAAGACCTGCAGACGGTCAGGGGAAATTCCTTGGGGATTTGAGCTTCCTCCTGTCTCTCTCACCTTTGACACAAAGCATCATGAACCACCCAGGGATCCTGTAAAAACTTAGATTCAATTCAGTAGATCTGGAGTGAAGTCTGAGAGTCTGCCTTTTTAACAAGCTCCCAGATGATGTCCATACTGCTGATCTTAGGACCACAGTTTGTGTGGCAGGAATTTAGTGACTCAATTTATAGCTTGGTTCTCTGAGTGAGAGAGATCAGCAAATCCTCACTGACTATCACCCACCTTTGAAAGCATGGTCATCTAATCCCTTGGAGTTTTCACTCTGAAAAAAGATTTTATTTATTTTTTTTTTTTTTTAATTTTATTTTTTTATTATACTTTAAGTTCTAGGGTACATGTGCATAAC
>NW_012114488.1:21791693-21823048 GCF_000951035.1 Colobus angolensis palliatus
AAAAAACAAACAACCCCATCAAAAAGTGGGCAAAGGATATGAACAGACATTTCTCAAAAGAAGACATTCACACAGCCAACAGACACATGAAAAAAGATTTTAAAGACCAACTTATCTAATTATCTCATTTTAGAATGAAGAAAACAGCCCATTATTAAAACAAACAAACAAACAACAACAAAAAAAAAACCTGCTAGGGTGACTTGTTTTAGGTCACAGCTATTAGTGATGATAAAATCAGAAATAACCAACCCTGTACAAGAGAATCTTCTCTTTACTACACAGCTGCTTCTTCTCAAAAAGTTCAGTCAAAAGCAGATTCTGGACAATTCTTGGCTAGCATAGGTGGCAGGGTTGGGGGGCTGCATGGGTAAAGAACTCAGGGAGTGGAAGAAGAAAAGTATGTGGCCAAAGAACATTTTTACGTATAATGTGACCCAAACAAGACCCCAGGACTAGGACCCCAGGCTCCTGATTCTCAGTCTAGGTTTATCTTGTGCTAACAACAATTTATTTTGTATCCTTTGAATTATGATGTTCACAAATCATATAACCTGAACCATGGGCTTTCCTTTCTCAGAATGCTGCATTTAGGATGCAGTTTTTGCAAAATCTCAGTAGTATTAACAAAATCCTAACGCAAGAAGAAAAAAGTAATATATCCAATCAATATTTTCCAGTTAAAAGAGATATGTAATAGGTTAATTTCTATCACCCATGTTGTAAAAATTTTAGTCATTAGCAACAACAACAAATGTACCGTTTCTTACTTATATATACATGGTTTTTTATAGAAACAAAGAAAAAAATTCCTATGCCAAAGTTTTCCAGATTAAGATTTTTCCTATGTCCATGCCAAGTAATTGGATAGAGCTTCAAGAATTTCTTGTCCAGCTAGGCCTTTTTTTTGTCTCTTGATACATAAGAAGTATACTTGGCATTTTAAATTTTGATATTGGACATTTTTAAGTACCTGGTATTTTAATAACTAAGTTCATAATAATGATGTTTTAGCAATGTTTTTATTGAAAATCTGTTAAACTTTTAATGCATACTGTCATGTATGGCACACATGTAATTGGTGTCCTGGGCCTTGGAAGATAGAGTAGCTCATTTTGGAAAAGTAACTGAGTCTTAGGAGCTTATTATTTCTCGGTGAATCATCAAAGTCAATATGGTCAGTATATAATAAGAGCCTATTACAAGGCAGTTTGCTCTTCCTCAAAGTTAAACCACAAATCATGCCTTGTCCCCTTTGTACATAATGATATGTATGCATTTGGTTTGCTTTAGCACAGAAAATCCGTAATATGTGCTCCACTCATCTTCACAAAGGAAAGTATTCATTACAGATGGTTGACTGTACACATTTTTACACCTTCACGGTCAATAGAAATTTCAGAATATCAACTTTAAAAGAAAATATATGAATTGAGTTACAAATCCACTCAACAAACCTAGCCCTACATTAATAGAATGTGAAAAACCTCATCATTCTCCACTTTTGCCTCCAGCAAATGTGCCATCTTCAGCCACTGGAGGTCATCTGCTGAAACTTCACTGCCCAGTTCGTAACAGATGCGATCAGAATTTGTTTGATAACGAAAACACCTATCAGCTAGTCTGTCAGTGCTCTAAAAAAAGATTAAATCACATGCTATTAATAGACCAATTAAAGGAAGCACACTCTGGTGTGCCTATTAAAAATTATTTATTTCAGCAGTCCTTGAGGCTTACCTCGTTTGCTTCACTGATTCAACAAATATTTATTGAGTTCCTACTATGTGTCAGGCACTAGGTTAGTGCATGAGGATATAAAATTAAATAAAACAAGCATAGTGTCTCTTATACAAGGAGAGTCTCTCTCATTGCAAACAAAAATGTGACCAGATAAATATTGTCAGTGCAAAATGAGGTACAAATCTAAAGAAGGCATACATTTGTTTGGAAACAGTGTCTCCCTCTCTGACTACCATAGTAGTTTTCTTCTTTTATAATTTATTCAACACATAATTGTCAAACATCCCCTGCTAGGTATCAGGCAGGGTATTTGCTGTTGAGGATGTAGTCACGAAAAGAGGTACAGCCTGTAACCTAAATAGAATTTGTAAAACTAGTAGAGCATTAGATAGCATTAGACAAATAGTTGTAGAAATAATTAATAACCATCCTGCTAAGAGCTAGGAAGCGGAAGTATCAGGTACTATAAGAGGGGCTATTTCACTCTATTACACACAAGAGTCTTCAGATCTATACTGCTTTCATCTTTGTATCACCCACAGAGCTTGAAAAAGAACATCGAAAAATTGATGCTGAAAGAAATATATGTTGAGTGATTGAGTACTGAATTTGAGGATGGGGTAAAAAATGTCACTCTTTATAAACAAAAATATTAATCAAAATGACTAGACATGGTATTCATTCTTGCTGTTCAAAGATATTTCCAGTTCTCATTTTCTAAAATATGGTAGAATTGTACTTTCCTATCCCTTTGAAGATAAGCAAAGACATATGATTTGCTTTGACTGATGAAATGTTAGAACTGATTATTTCACTTCCAGGTTAAACACAGACACACACACACACACACACACACACACACACACACACACACACACCACACACAGACGCCTTTCAGAGGAAATGGGCAGTTACACATGTTTCCTTCCCCTACCATGATGACAATGTTCCAGATGAGGGGTGATCTATTAGCCTGCATTGTTGGCTAAGCAAAACATGGAAGAGCTTCCACTGACCTGATAGGTACATATAACCTAATTGAAAAATAACCTTTGTTGTTTTAGGCCTCAGAGAGTTAAGGGTTGTTTCTTATAGGAGTTTAACCTAACCCATACTAACTGATAACCTAGATAAGGTGAGATATCTGTGGAAAGTATAACAAGGAAGAAAAACATCCAAAGAAATAGTAAGTAAACTGCTGGTAAGATTAGCAAAAGGCTTGGGGTGCTCCCTGGAAAATAAAATATCCCTCTGAAATGGATGCTAGAAAATGTAATGTGTTTGCATGACGACATTTGTTATGTAATTATAAAAAGGCTTTATGTGTATGTGTGACATTTAAAATATTGAAAGAGAAGAGTGGCACCAGAAGAATGTATCAACATGTCTCCACTGTACCCTGATTTTAATTACGAGTTAGTATTGCAGAATTTTGGTAAGAAGAAGAAAGGGTCCTGCTGATATATTAAGGTGAGAAGATCATCTGCTTGGTACACCCAGTTTCTTTTTTCATATTCTATATGCTCTAAGTAAGTTTCTTTTCTCTGTCTTGGACTTCCAAATGTGTCTTATCAGTTCTGCCAAGTATACTTCTAATTTTATACTTACAAATTCAAGAACGGAGCACTAATTCATGTAACAGAAATTTGATGTGCAATGACCTTGAGTAGAGAAATATTTATTTTTTTAAGTGATGAGTTTCAGCAATTATTCTTTTTATTTTTATTTATTTTTATTTTTTATTTTTTTTGAGACGGAGTCTCGCTCTGTCGCCCAAACTGGAGTGCAGTGGCCGGATCTCAGCTCACTGTAAGTTCCACCTTTCGGGTTCACGCCTGCCTCAGCCTCCCGAGTAGTTGGGACTATAGGTGCTCGCCACCTCGCCCGGCTAGTTTTTTTTTTTTGTATTTTTTAGTAGCGACGGGGTTTCACAGGGTTAGCCAGGATGGTCTCGATCTCCTGACCTTGTGATCCGCCCGTCTCGGCCTCCCAAAGTGCTGGGATTACAGGCTTGAGCCACCGCGCCCGGCCATGCAATTATTCTTAAGTAATGAAACGTCTCCCTAGTACACCAGACAAATTTCAATGGAGGAAAATCATAATGATTTACAAATTCTAACTGGAAACAAAGAAATGTATTGAACTCAACAGCAAACAAAATGCATCAATATGTAACAACAATAATAAAATTAATTTAGCAGGAATTACTGTTGAGAACATTAAATAACAAAAGCACTAAACGTATTAAAAATGAATAGGGAAGCAGCAGATAAGTGATCACCACTTAAAACTCTCCCAAGAAGCCACTACAGCCCATGACTTATTTTTCTTGCACATATTATGTAGGAAACTATTTTTCAGTTCATGCAATAATATTTATACTGCATTTTCCATTAAAATGTGCTCATAAGTATTAATCAATTCCCATAACAGCACAGAGATAGCTAAGAATTATCCAGAGTTGACAGACTGAGAGCTTGAAATGACGTTTGACTACAATGTTAAGACTGCTGGGGGAATTAATAAGAGCTGACATGTGAGTTCCAAATTCTGGCTCCTGGCTGCTGCCAGGGTGAAGGAAGCTGTCAGAAAGTTAAGTTATCCTGTCTTCTGCCCACCACATTGACACAAAGGAGCCAAGAGCACCTGCTTGTACATTACCCCTGCGTGATCAGCAAAGCTAGTGCAGATGCTCTTTCTATCTTAGTTCTTGGTGTCTCACAGAGTTAAGTATTTCACTTGGAGAAGATTAAGAAAATCTTCAAATCCACAATTCAATGACCTGGGTCAAGAAGTCCTCCACAGGTCTGACTTAGAACTTAAGCAATAATACTGTTATGTCCTAAAGCTAAAACCAGGAGACTGGGGGTGACTCCTCTGTCTTCATAACGACTAACACCTTTGTTTACATGCATTTAATGTTAGGAAGCTTGTGATTTGTACATGGCATACTGGTTACCAGGGACTGAGGGTCTCCAGCTCTGCTGGACTTTCAGTTTTAAAGCTGAGGAAGTCCCGGGCAAACCCAAATGGTTGGTCACCCTTCTTCTGGGTAATGAAATATGCCATGCTTCTTCATTTTATGTAACTGGTGAAACTAATGTAATCAGTTGTCTTATTTCTTCGAGTAACCAGATATACATGGGACAAAATTAAATTCAAGCAAACACTTTTACATTATTTATTTAAAAATATTTTTAGTGAGTTATGGCTATGTCTTCATAGATAGCAAAATTTCACTAACAATATTCAAACTGCCATGAGGTAAGACCACCCGTATATATCAAAGACTATACCAAAAACTTGAGATTATTTCCTTGCATAGAAGTCAGATGGGAGGAGTCTAATTCCCTTTGTACCATCCCAGGTCCACTTCTCATCTGTGGCCCTCAGTCAACCTACATCACAGCCCTATGAAGGGATGTGAAAAACTTCCTAATGCTCTCCAGTGCCATACCAGGGCACAAGAGAATCTGAGGGACTGCCATTAGTTTTCTATGTCATGCCCGTCCCTCTGTTGTGCCATGCTGTGTTCCCTTTGACTTTACACCTTGACATTATGGCCTCCTAGGGTTACAGTCTGGGAATCCAGGCAGCAATATATACTGCTCTGGGACCTACCCAACTCCCCCTCCCTTGTGAGCGCTCAGAGAGAAGGAGAAGGGCAGAGATTAGGGTCATTTCAATCATCCAAGGGGGGTTTCAGCTCTCACGAAGGCCCCTCTGATTCTCTTTGTCCCACCTGCGTGTTGAACTCTTCTCCGGTTTTGGAAGAGAAACCAGTTCTTACGCGTCGCCATCCACCCTTTCTCCACTGTGAACCATGAATAGATTCTATGCCAGGTCCCAGGCTTTGGGCTTCTCTGTAATTACTTTCTATTTATGTGACTGTGAGTATTTCTTTTTAATCTTCTTATGCCCAGGTCCTCATCTGCAAAAATAGGGGTAATTATAGCATCTACACCATATGGATCATTGTGAAGATTATATGAGTTCATAGGTATAAAAGTCTTACGAAAATTTCGACACAAAGCAAGCCCCCAAAAAAGCTAATAGTATTTTTGATTTTCGTGTGATTATTCAAATGTAAGCTTTCGAGCTGGAAAAAAAAAAAAAAAAAAAAAAACCTGGAACTTTTTTCCTCCCAGAACTCGGTATAAAGACTTTTCTTTTTTAAGATGATTGTTTCAGGCAAAGCCTCAAAGGCCCACTTTGAAACTCAAGTAAGAAATTAACACTCTTTATCGGGGTTCTTTTGTGCCCTCCTTTCCCTAGAGACCTAGACCTCAATCTTTGGCTCTGTTTTTAACAGTAAAAAAGTGCTCCCCCCACCACCCAAAATTAAGGAGTAAAAGGATGAAATAATACCAGGATGATATTACTGTCTTTTGCTAGCTGTGTGACCTTGGCAAGTGGCATAAATTCTGAGCCCTACACTTTACAGGTGCTCAAAGAAGGCTGTTAAGGCTGAACTGAACAAAGTGAGGAGAGTGACAAGAGGTGACAATGAAAGAGGGATCTGCAGGGCCTGGAGACTGTAGAACACAAAAATGTAATGAGATAATAAATGGAAAATTTTGGCACATATCAACTCTTCACTTACCATTGATTCCTTGACATTCCTTGACACTGACTCCTTCCTGGAAATTCCTTCTGCAACACAGAATTTCTCATCTTCATTATTGTTTTCTTAGTGCTCTTCTTGTTTTAGGTATTTTGAGTCACTTGTCCATTTGCTAAGTGTCTTGCATATCTGTTTCTGTTATGAAAACTCTCACCAAAAGTTTATATGATGATTGCCAGATGATAAAAGATTTTTCTGAAATTATTTCAAGGAAATTATTCATTTTTTTCTTACAGTATGTTATGATGGATGTCATATTTATGCAACATTGTATGTAAAATTTATTTATGTAAATATATAAATAGTAAACAGCAAAGTTCAAAATGATTTATTTTCTTTCAATTATTTTAAAGTATCCTGTTCTATTGAACCACACTGCCTTTTGTATTTCACATATTTTAATTTCAATTATTGTGTCAATTTCTGGATTTTAAAAATGATTCCACCATTAGATTTTTGCTATCTTTTTCTAACAAATGAGAAATTATGATTTTTTTCATCCATTTCAGCCTTTGTAAAAGTATAGCAATGATAAGGAAGCAAAGGGTATGAAATAGCTTATAAACACCATGCTGAATCGTTTCTGGTTGGTCACAGACTGACATGTCTAACATCTTTGTTGCACTTATTCTGAGGATGAAAGCTGATAAGTGAGCTTAACTGCTCAAGGGTCACACATTTCCAACCAATTCTTGTGTGTTTTTCTTTGACTAACGTGGTGCAGTGGGCTGGCTGCACAAATGGCCATCCTGACCCAGGCAGTGTTTACCCTTCTGTTGTTCCATGAGTGCCCTATTCACTCATTCTCTAAGTTAAAATAACAATAGTAACAATGCCTTTCACTTTGCTATCAGTTTGAATCTGAACTTGTCTAAGAAAGGTGTTTACCAGATCAAGGAAAGAAGGATGATAATGTTACAGATTATTTTTATTGTACTGTATCTGCATTATCTTGAAAAATCCATCTCCCAATTCATAAACATTTTCAGTTACCCAAGGATAATTCTGAAGTATTCATATATCAGATTGACTAACCAAAAGATGAAAGAAATGAAAATCAAAAAGTTGTAAGTTCTTACCACATTTAGATTAATAAAGAAATTCACATAGAAATAGAGGTGCATTACAAACTCCATTTTACATGTTTTTACCTGTAATGTAGTTACTGTCAGTCAACTTTACAACAAAATAGAAAAACAGAGGCTTTAGGTTATTTACTGAGGTCACATATCAAGGACCAAACAGGAATTAGTTCCCAACGCATCCAGTGCAAAAGACTTCACTCCTTTATGATGTTATGGAAGGAATGTTTTGCACAGGGCTTAGTTGTGCCTGTGAAAATGCACCCTAGGACACCAGCCCTTCCCCACCTTGAAGGACCCAGGGTTGCTTTTTCTTTCACAAAGATTACAGTTGACTTCAGCTGCTCCTCAGGTAAAGTGGACTTTAAATCTTATAGCTCCCCACCCAACTCATTCAAATTTGTAATTTGATCCGTGTACATATATGCACGGTGCTAATTCAGTATGATCTTTCTCTAAAATATGGCTTCTCTCCTCTAATTTATTTAAACTGTAATTACCCTTAACTTCTTTCTTGATCACATATTCATGTGTACATTACCTTACTCATTGAACAGTTTTTGGAGTATTTCTTAAATTCCAGGGACTATGCTAGGTACCAGAGAAAGCTTGTGCTTCTTTCTTTCAGAGAAAATGGGGAATCTCCTTTGCTTTATTATAGATATTGATGTCATCATGCCTATGACCAGACTCCTTTATTTGTTCCAACCCTGCCAGATCAACTAATACTATACAGCAGTTATGCAACTGGACGTTGGCATGTCTTACAAGACAGTCTAAACATCTGAACATTGGCCAGGTGCAGTGACTCATGCCTGTAATCTCAGCACTTTGGGACGCCAAGGCAGGCAGATCACGTGAGGTCAGAAGTTCAAGACCAGCCTGGCCAACATGGTGAAACCCCATCTCTACTAAAAACACAAAAATTAGCTGGGCATGGTAGCAGGTGGCTCTAATCCCAGCTACTCAGGAGGCTGAGGCAGGAGAATCACTTGAGCCCGGGAGGTGGAGGTTGCAGTGAGCTGAGATCGTGCCATTGCACTCCAGCCTGGGCGGCAACAGCAAAACTCCGTTTCATAAATAAACAAACAAACAAACAAACATTTGAAAATGAAAATGAGCAAAATGACTTCTTTACTCAGGAGTAGTGTCCCATCTTCTGGACAACAGTTATGAACATGGGAGGAATTGTTAGAGGTGTTTAGTTTGTTAGATAATACTGTTTTTTATTACTAGGACTAAAGACAATACAATAGTCTCCCGGGAACAGTCTTATTTTTCTTCAATGTCCCTTGACCAATCTGGGAAAATGAGTCTAACTAGCCTGGTGTCCAGTTATTAGATATCTGAAGCCCTAAAGAGCTTGGGATGGACACATAGACTCCTAATAGCTAATGTATGTTAAGGGTTTTGTTTGTTTGTTTGTTTGTTTTCACGGGGTCAGGGTTAGTGTGAGTTGTTTTAATTCTGAAAACACTCCATGTGAAGTAAATACCTTGTTTTGTTAAATTTTCAAAATTGTGAGATAGAGCCAACATACAGAAGAGTGCATAAACTTAAACGTACAGCTTAACAAGTTGACAGATGCGTGCTCGTGTACTATAACACAGATAAAGAAATAGAACATTACTGACACACTAAAAGCCCCCTGCAGGACCGGCTGCATCACAGCCCCATCTACCCTCTCCCAGTGCCAAACACTTTCCTGACTTTTACAGAATTCAACTTCCTTTTATTTCTTCATTGTTTCACAACAGAATTAACCATCCCTAAAAACATACTGTCATTTTGTCTACATTTTTGTTCATGCAGTTCCCGTTTTGTTGCCTCTGGCCCCTTTTGCTTAGCATCACGACGTTAAGATTCATCTAGTTTGTAACATATCAAAAGTCCCTTCCTTTTCATTGCTGTGTATTGTAACTTTGTGTGGATATTCCATAACTGTGTATTCTGTTGGGATGCACTTTTGGGTTATCTGTGGCTTGGGGCCATTTTGAACAATGCTATAAATCTACATGCACACATCTTCTGGTGTGCAACGTGCACATTTCTCTCTCTAGTGGTGAAACTGCTGAGTAGTAGATTATAGGCAACTTTACTAGATATTACCAAAGAGCTTATTCATAGGAGTTCCTGTTGCTCCACATCTTTGCCTGACTTGAATTATCAGACTTTTAATTTTTGCCAATATGATGGATTATAGTAATAGTTCCCTGAAGATCTTAATCTTCATTTTTCTGGTTTCCAATGATATTGGGCATCTTAATTTGTATTCTATTTATATGCCCGCTTCTTTGATTCAGGGCCTTTGCCTATTTCTGCATTAGGGTTCTGTATTTTTTTTAAATTTATTTTTCAGAGTTCTTTCTGGATAAGAGCTCTTTATCAGTTATATATGTTGAAAATACACATTTCTTCTTTGAGGCCTACTTCTTCACTATCTTATTGTGTCTTTTAATAAAAAGGAAACTTAATTTCATTGTGGGTACATTTAAAATGTTTTTTTTATGGATAATATTTATTATATTCTTTAATAAATCTCTTCTATTTTTGAGACAGGATCTTGCTCTGTCACCCAAGCTGGAGTGCAGAAGCACAGTCATGGCTCACTGCAGCCTTGACCTTCTGGGCTAAAACGATCCTCCCACTGCAGTGCCCTGAGCAGTTGGAACTACAGACACATGCCACCACACGTGGCTAATTTTTAAATTTTTTGTAGAGACAGGGTCTAACTATGTTGCCCAGGCTGGTCTCAATCTCCTGAATTCAAACAATTCTCCTGCCTCAGCCTTCCAAACTGCTGGGATTACAGGTGTGAGCCACCATCCTTGGCCATAACTCTCTTCTTATTCTAAGATTGTGAAAATAGTCTCCTATGTTACCTTTACCCTACCTCAGCTCAAAATGAATAGTTCAAATGTAATCAATGAAAAAAAGAAGACCTATTAAATAAAGGGTATTGACTCAATTGATTATCTATTAAAAATAGTAATAAATGTGAATATGTACCTTTTTATAATAAAAGTATTTGAGTTAGATTAAAAGCATAATGCAACAAAAGCATAAAATATTATAAGAAAATATAAGAAAAATGTTTTTAAAATCTAGGTAGCGAAAAAGTCTTTTTGTTTGTTTGGTTGTTTTTAATATGGAGTCTCACTCTGTCACCCGGTTGGAGTGCAGTGGCATGATCTTGGCTCACTGCAACCTCCGACTCCCAGGTTCAAGCAATTCTCCTGCCTCAACCTCCCAAGTAGCTGGGACTACAGGCACCTGCCACCACACCCGGCCAATTTTTGTATATTTAGTAGAGATGAGATTTCACCATGTTGGCCAGGATGGTCTCGATCTCCTGACCTCATGATTCACCCCCCTCAGACTCCCAAAGTGCTGGGATTACAGGCGTGAGCCATTGCACCCAGCCAAAAAAGCCTTTTTAAGTATGAAACCCAGAAGGCTGGAACCCAACATCTTTGCCTACGCAAAAATGTTAAACTTCTACAACATACCACATTTATATAATACAAGGAAAGTTACAACACAAAGTTGAAAATAACTGCAGTCTAGAAAACAGACAATAGATTAATATTTGTACTATATGAAAACTTTCCACACGTTAGAGAAAAAAGAAATAACCCATAAGAAAATGAGCAAGAGCTATGAACAGACAATTCATAGATTAAGAAACATAGAAGGACTTCCAAGCATATAGCATATGCTCAAAGTCATTAATAATGAGAGAAATGTAAATTAACCCTATAATGAGATCTATTGTTTGCCCTACAAATACTGATAATATCCACTTTGATATGGATGTGAGAAAATAGATGTTGTATTAGTCTGTTCTCATGCTGCTAATAAACACGTATACAAGACTGGGTAATTTATAAAGGAAAGAGGTTTAATTGACTCACTGTTCAGGATGGCTGAGGAGGCCTCACAATCAAGGTGGAAGGCAAAGGAGGAGCAAAGACATGTCTTATATGGTGGCAGACAAGACAGCGTGTGCAGGGAAACTGCCCTTTTATAAAACCATCAGATCTCGAGAGACTTACTCACTATCTCGAGAACAGCATAGGAAAAACCCGCCCCCATGATTCAGTTACCTCCCACTGGGTGCCTCCCACAACATGCAGGGATTATGGAAGGAAAAATTCAAGATGAGACTTCCGTGGTGACACAGCCAAACCATACCAGATATCTTCGAACACTTTTTGTGGAGGTGCAAATCAGTACCACCATTTTGGAGAGCAATTTGTCAATATCTATGATATATATTCTGTTTGATTCTATAATTCTACTTGTAAAAAATGATTCTATAGGCCAGGCGCAGTGGCTCCCAGCATTTTGGGAGGTCGAGGTGGGCGGATCACCTGAGGTGAGGAGTTCCAAACCAGCCTGGCCAACATGGTGAAAACCCTGTCTCTAATAAAAATACAAAAATTACCCGGAGGTGGTGGTGGGTGCCTGTAATCCCAGCTACTCAGGAGGCTGAGGCAGGAGAATTGCTTGAGCCTGGGAGGCAGAGGTTGCCATGACCTGAGACCATGCCACTGCACTCTAGTTTGGGCAGCAGAGTGCAACTCCATATCAAAAAAATATATATATATTCTATAGATCTATAAGATAATAATAATGGTTACACTTACTGAGCAGTTGTTATGGGTCAACTGATATTATTAAAAGAAAATAGCAAATATCTACACATTTATCTAGCGTTTTAATTGAATCTCTATTATGCATCATATGCTGTTGTAGACGCTGGAACTTCAGCATAGGCACACACCAAAAAGAAAAATTTCTGTCTTCATGGAGATTTATATTAAAGTGGGAGGGGAGATAATAATAATAAACAATAATCATAATAAATCAATAACATGGTCTATTAAAAGATGGTTAAGTCCTGAGGGAGAGCACAGGAAAGATAAATGGTTTGTGGGAAATTTGAAATCTAATCACCCAAGAGGGTATAATTTAAGCAAAAATATAAGGAAGTTACACAGATATCTAGGAAAAAAGCATTCTAGGCAGAGTGATAAACTGCTGAAAGATCTGTGAAGTGGGAGCTTGTACTGCATATTTAAGGAATAGAAAGAAGGCTGGTTTGATTGTAGCAGAGTGAGAGCAAAGACATAGTAAGAGATAAGAAAGGGTAGCAGAGACCTGACAGTGTACACCTTGCTGCACCAGGATGACCTTAGACTCTATTCTGAGGGAGGCTAAAAGCCATTGGAAGGATATAAACAGAAGTCAAAATCTATTTTATGCTTAAAGAAGCTCTCTGCCTTGGGTTGAGGACAGAAATGGGATGGAGAGGGATGAGGGTAGACGTAGGAGGACCAATTAGGGGCTATTGCAATATTCCAGGCTGGAGATGGTGGTGACTTGGATCCAGGTGGTAGCAGTGAAGGTGGTTAGAAATGACTAGATTCTGGATATATGTTTAAAGTGGAAGTGCAGCATTTGATCATGAATTTGCTGTGAGATGTAAGAGCAAGAAAGGAATCAAGAATGGCTCCAAGCATTTTTGCCTGACAAACTGGAAAAAATAGAGTTTCTATTAACTAGCTCGGGAAAGTCTATGGGTACAGCAGGTTTTTGGAGGAAAAATTAGGAGGTCACTTTTAGACAGTTGAGCTTAATAGGTCTATGAGATCTCCAAATGGAGATGTCAAGTGGACAACTAGATCTATAAACCCAAATGTCAGGAGAGAGGTCAAGGCAAGGAATAAAAATGTAGGAGTTTTCAAAGTATAGATATATATTTTAAGTCATCAGATCAGATTTAAAGAAGAGAAAATAGGAGGCAGAAGGAAGGGGAGGGAAAGGAACACAGACGTTTAGACATCAAGAAGATGAGGAACCATCAAGATATCAAGAAGATCAGGAAGTTCAAGGAACGCAGAAGTTTAGACATCAAGAAGATGAGGAAGAACCAGCAAAGGAGACTGAGAAGGAGCAGCCAATGAAGAAGGAGTAAGGTTCCTATAAACCCAAAGGTGTTTACCGAGGAGGGAGAGATCAACTCTGTCAAATGACAGTCATGGGTAAAATAAAATAAAATAATACTGAGGATTGACCATTGGATTTAACAAATAAATAAAATCAGTGACCCTACAGTTTTCGTGGAATATTGAAGGGCAAAGTCCACCTTCATGTGCTTAAGAGAGAATGGGAGCAAAAAGAGATTGCAAACAGTGAGACGAAACAACTATTTCAATCAGTTTTCATCAAAGGGGAGCAGAGAAGCAAGTTTGTATGAAAAAAAAAAAGCTTTGTTTTAAGATGAGAAAATTAACAGCATATTTATGATGATGAGAATTATTTAGTGGAAATTAAAAATATCATTGGTTGGGGGGGAGTAATATTTTTGAGAGGATGCATAAGTCTAGAGCCTAAGTGAAGGGTTGGCTTTACCTAAAAATGCAGATAATTTATAGCAGTGATTCTCAAACTCTAATGTACATCGGAATCACCTAGAGGTTTTATTAAAGTACAGATAGTTGGGCCCGACCCCCAGAGTTTCTGGTTCAGTGTTTCTCAAGTGGGACCCAAGAATTTGTTTCTGACAAGTTCCCAGGTACTTACTGCTAGGAACCACAAGATAAGAACCACTGCCCCCAGGCGCGGTGGCTCACGCCTGTAATCCCAGCACTTTGGAAGGCGGAGGCGGGCAGATCACCTGAGATTGGGAGTTTGAGACCAGCCTGACCAACATGGAGAAACCCCGTCTCCACTAAAAATACAAAATTGGCCGGGTGTGGTGGCACATGCCTATAATCCCAGCTACTAGGGAGGCTGAGGCAGGAGAATGGCTTGAACCTGGGAGGCGGAGGTTGCGGTGAGCCGAGATCCTGCCATTGTACTCCAGCCTGGTCAAACAAGAGTGAAACTCCGCCTAAAAAAAAAAAAAAAAAAAAAAAAAAACCCCCCCCAAAAAAAAAAAAAAAAAAAAAAAAAAAAGAACCACTGCCTATAGTAACAATCATAGTTTACTGCAAACTCAAACTACTGGGCTCAAGTGATCCTCCCATGTCAGCCTCCTGAGTATGTGGGAGCCACCATGCCCAGCTAATTTTGGGGTTTTTTTTTTGGATAGATGAGGTCTCACTATGTTGTCCAGGCTGGTCTCAAATTCCTAGACTCAAGTGATTGTCCCACCTTGGCCTCTCAAAGCACTGGGATTATAGGCGTCAGCTATAGTGCTTGACCCTAAGGAAGGTTTTTTGACTGCTTATATATTCCCAGAAAAATAAAAGTTTGGTCAATATTTGAGAGTGAAGATGAGGTTGAATGTGGTAGCAGTTTGATGAAAGGAAAAATATGAAATAATTGTTAGGATACCAGCACAGCAAATGCACCAAGGCAATAAAATACGATTACCCAGTAGCATTAAGTACTCATCGAATGGTTGCATATTATTTTCTTTAGGCAGGATCAGTTGCTCAATTGTGAATGCAGAGAACGAAAAGAGTCAAACCTATGTCTCTGTTAACCAAAAGAAGATAACCAATGTGTATAAGTATTGCTACACAAGTAACCCCAAAACTTGGTGGTTTAAAACAGTATTTATTATTACTCAGGAGTCTATGGTCAGTTGGGTAGTCATGTTGATCTGGACCAGGCATGGTCCAGACTGGACTCATTCATGGTCTGTAGTCGGTTCACAGGTCAGCTTGGGACTGAGTGTTTTCAGGTAGCTTTGCTCACATGTCTGGCAGATCAGTGATTACAGGCTGTGATGACTGGAGTGACTGTGATAATCATCTCCTAGCAGTCTAGTTCAGCCTTATTCAAATAGCAGTGGCAGAGTTCCCAAAATACTGTGGAATTCCTCATGGCCTCTTGTGACTCAGACTCAGAACTGGCAAGATGTCACTTTCCACTTGATGTTATTGGCCAAAACAGGTCACAAAGCTAGATCATATTTAAGATTGAGAGAAACAGATTCTATGCCTTGATGAGAAGGGTTGCAAAGTTGTATTGTAAGGGGCATGGATACAGGGAAAGGAACAATAATGCCTATTTTTGATTGTGATTTTTTTCTAGGAATACAAAGAGGTGAGAGAAGAATATCAAATTAGGATATATCAATGAAGTGATTATAATGATTCTCTATGAATATTCATAGCTTTGCAAAAAGAAGTGAGAAGATAATGGCAGCGAAGGACACAGTGAAAAGGAAGCGGGGATCATTAGATTTTAGATACCAGTGGCCTCTAAGGATTGTTGGAGTAGGATATTTGAGAACATGAGCGGGAGAGATAGAAGGGGGTGGTTAAGAGAGTGGTATGCCTGCTTTTGAGATTATGAAGGATGTGTGAAAGTGAGGTTGAGGTTGTGTGGGTGACAAGAACATCATAGAAGTTAAAGGAATTGAGAGGCTAGAGTATTAGAATCATTAAAAATTAAGAAATAAGTAGGATGAAAAAATTACAATGAGGTAGGAGCTAAAATCTTAAGGAAATGGGAAGTGTAGGGAGTTGAGGGATGACTAGGATAGGCTGGTACATACCGCATATATGTCTGCATTTTGCGTGTTGGAATAGGTCTCTAAGGACATTCACTCAACTGCTATCAGCAGTTACTTCTGGGAAGAAGAATGATGATAAATGTGTGAAGTAGTGAAAGAAGATTTTCACTTTGAATATATTTGCTTCTCTTTTACATTGTTTCATAACACGTATGTATTATGCATAAATGACTTAGTCTAAAGAAAATGTTCAAGTAAGAAAGCAAAAGTGTTGAACTTCTTGTCACAAAGATTGGAATTTGAATTACATTTGTAAAATGAGTATGCATTTACCTACTTCCATGCTGTTATGATGAGTGAGGCAATTATCTGCTGTTCTTAATACAATGTCTGACATATTAGAAGGAGCTCAAGAATGTTTTCTGTTCCTCTACCCACTGACAAATCTCCCCATCACCACATGCACCACATGCACAGGCTGTACACACAGTGTGTGTGTGTGTGTGTGTGTGTGTGTGCGTGCGCCACAGAGAGGGAGAGATGGGATAGAGAAGGATACATATGAACACAGAGATTCTGTAGCACTTTTGTATTCTCCTTGGGGTACTCTCAGATTTTGAGATGAAAAGGAAGAAATAAAATGGACACGTTTTTGTTTATATAACAATTACCTGGCTAATTTCCAGACGAGAATAGTAGGAACAATAAATTATGCATATATTGATACTTCCATTGTAAGCTGTAAGTAGCATTTATTCAGCCATTCTCATTACTGTTTGTATGTCCATATGACTTTTTTTTTTTTTTTTTTTTTTTGAGACAGAGTCTCACACTGTCACCCAGGCTGGAGTGCAGTGGCTTGATCTCAGCTCACTGCAAGCTCTGCCTCCCGGGTTCACGCCATTCTCCTGTCTCAGCCTCCCCAGTAGCTGGGACTACAGGTGCCCGCCACCACACCTGGCTAATTTTTTGTATTTCTAAATGACATTTTAAAAATACAGTTTTAAAAACAAGTTGCAGGGGACAAAAAGCACTATTTTCCAACAGTCAAAAGTCACAATGAAAATAATTTAGTAGGTAGTATTATCTCAATATAGATAAAATCTATTAATGGGAACTAAGGGAACACTGTGAATCTCATGATAAAATGCATAAACCTAAGTTCCTGAAATAAGTATTTTTTCTATGTGATATACTATTTAAAAAGTAAGTGCTGCTGGGTAAGCTCATTCTCAGTTTGCTAAAATGTTAGCTTAGGCTGTCTTTATGCTGTAATTATTTATATAGTCTGCATGTCAGTTCTTGGTGTGGGCAATGGTCTATCAAAGGTCAAATTAAAGGTAGTAGCTCATGCACTGATACCAGTATTTGACAGAACTAAAAATTAATGGTTGTCAGAACACTTCCTGACATTGGCTCCAAGCAACTAAAATGTTTATTCTAAATCGGTGAAATGTGGATCCTGATTAATTGATTACTAAGGACATGGGATTTAGAGTTTCAGTGAAATATGGGTGCCTCCAGCCTCTGAGTAAAAGCTTCTTTGCAGCCATTGATAACTTCACAACTGAAAAGATGGAAATGAATAAATGGGAATTCATTCATTCATTCAATGGACATTATGTGCCAGGTTGTGTGCTAGGCACTGAGACACAAAAATGAACAAGACAAAGTCTCCATCTGAAATAACTTAGAGCTGGAGGAGAAGACTGACAGGAAAACAGGTTATAATACAACAAAAAGTTGTAAAGATAACTTCAGGTTCCTGCAGCTAGACAAAATACTTGATGTTGTTTCTGAAAGTAATGTGGGAGATATCCTGCATGGGAATGGAAATCAGGAAATCAAGGGGGAAAAGATATTCTGAGCAGAGCGCACAGCATGAATGAAAGATGCCTTGCCAAACTAACCTCTCCTTTTTATTGTACATACAGCGTATTATTTGAGTTATCAGATTGTGTGCCATCTCTTTCTCTAAACTGCAGGCCCCTCTAGACAAGGTACTACTTTGTCTATGTTTTTATGGTAGCTACCATAGTGCCTAGCACGCAGTACATTCTCAATAAACATTTGCTAAACTGAACTGAGAAGTAAGAAGCCAAGAGTTTACTAGCATTTAAAAAGAAAAAAATAGAAGTTGATTCAATAAAATATTTCAACCAATGTGCTCAACACATACCAGGTTATATTTATGCTATGATATGGATCAGCCCTGCCCTCTGCACCCTAGAGTAAGCCCAAAGCCTAGGCTGCCCCACCTACCTGGACCAGCTTTTTCTGTGTGTTTCAGCATGCTAAATAAACTTTACCATTTTCTAGGTGAGTCATGACATGAACACGTCTGGAAAGCACTAAACTATTTATGGTAATTTCCACTGAGTTGTATTACTTTTCCTTGGGGCAGAGAATACACAGAGTAGCCCACAGATGGAACAGAAAGAGAAGATACAGAAGGAACAGGGGGTTAGAGACAGACTGGCCAACAGATGGAGACACCATTCCCAGACTAATTCCTATAGATTGGAATAAATTTTGTGGACTATACTGAAGGGAATGAGCTTTTACAAGAATGGCCACTGTAGCAGATGGCACTGGTACCCTGTTTCACACCCCCTTAGCCCATTTTTGATTTCGACCACAGCTCATACAGACTCATTTTCATGTAAGTACAGACTCATGGCACACTAGCAATGACCCACCTCAACAGAGCTCTGCAAGGTCTTTCTCCTTTGTGCCCAGTGGCCTTCTCTGAGGCCATAGGAGCCCAAGTGCAAGCACGGCCTGAACAAGTGGATAACCCTCAATCATGACAACAGGAGCCAGAGGGTAAACACTCAGCCTCTCCTCCTTCCAGTGGACAATTTCAGGAAGGATCCTCTGTGCTTCACGGGACATGCCAGCAGAACTGAACCACTGTTGCCTACAACAGTGATCTTGATGTTGCTTTTTGGTATTGTTACTGGCTCACCCTCCATTACTTTACTGTTTATTCCTGGGATCATCTCCTAATATATCACCTGCAGCTAAGTCCTTGTCACGGGCTCTGCTTTTAGGGCAACCCATCCATGAGAAAGAGGCAGTAAAGTAACTTTTGAGAAATTATAAATTTTCTGCAAATAGTAATAAAAAAACAGACATGAGAACTCAATACCTCAGTGCACAATAGTGTAGGACAACAACTAGAAAACAAGCTAACCCTGGAAGAAGAGAAAGCCAGACCTCAGAGCATTCTCTTACCACAAAAACCTTTCCTCTGATTTCTTAAGGGCAAGGAAGTTGAAAACAAATGTCATAATCTCACCAAATAACATTTCTATTTTGTCGTACATGTACACACATATAATTGTTCACTACAGAGTATGTAATACGTGCTATGTCACTTGCAGCTGAAATATTTAGTACCTTCTTAACATCCCTGGTTCAACGTTTCTTCTTATGTATTATCGTAGTTCAATTTCTCAAGTCTAGCTAATAGTGCAGATGTGATTCTGGTGCTCAGAGCAAGCAAAGTCAGGGACAATGTCTGACAAATTCTATAATAATTTATGAAAGAATGATTGATTGGTCTTTTAATATGATTGGCTCTCCTTGGATGCTTTCAGTCAGTTAAGTCATGAAAGTAAACACTTTCTGAGTTAACTGACTGAAAGGTGCCCAAGAGGTCTGAAGACGAAGAAGTTATGCACTTAAGACTGAGTCATGGGGAGCCCCACATTGACTGGATCACAGTTTATAAGGGATTCCTGAAATATGTTCATATTTGGAATACCCTTAAAGAATGAAAAATTTAACTCACCTAGATATTTGAAAAATTGGAATCAACACATGAGGCAAAAGAGGAAAGGACAGACATGAATGTAAGAACCATTTCAGTCTTCTTACATATTATTTATACCGCTATTACCATCAAAATGCTGACCACACTCCCAAACTATCTCACACATTTCCAGTAATCCCTCAGGGTCACCAATCCCTAGACAGGAAAGCTTGGCTTAAATACTTCCATTATATCTTTGCTTGTAGGTTTTGCCCATGCTGCATAACATTAAGATATTGACTGAGATATCTTTGCTTAAAATTTCCTCCTACTCAGAAAGCAGCAATAGTTTTCTGAGCCCAGCCCTTAAAGGAAGATCTTCTAGAGCAGAAAAGAGAGACAATTCTTGGTTTTGTTTCCCAAAATGAACTCTAGACTCTAATAGTAAAGAAATAGTCTTGAATGCTGCATTAGTTTGCTAGGGCTGCCATAACAAAATGCCACAGATTGGGTGGCTTGAACAAAGGACATGTATTTCTTACAGTTCTGGAGGCTGGAAGTCCAAGATCAAGGTGTCAGCAGGCTTGGTTTCTTCTGAGGCCTGTTTTGTCTTGTAGATGGCTGCCTTCTCACTGTGTCCTCACATACTCTTTGATTGTGCATCCTTGCTGTATGTTTACATGTCTAATTTTCTCTTCTTATAAGGACAACAGACAGATTGAATCTGGGCCCACCTTAGAGCCTCATGTTAACTTAATCACCTCTTCGAAGGCCGTATCACCAAGTATAATTACGTTCGGAAATACTGAGGGTTAGAGCTTTAAAATATGACTTTTGGACGGACACATTTCAGCCTATAACAAACCCCAAGACACATCTGATTTTCCTTCTCAAGGAAAAAAATACTAATTACAAGAAGGTTTCCAAGAAGTTTGTTTCAAAAGAATATAGAGTCCCTGTCTCACAATGCCAGATTTAGCAAATAAAAATATAGAATATCAATTTAAATTTGAATTTCAGATAAATTTGAATTTCAGATAAACAAATAATGTTTTAGCATTAGGAAGTTCCACAATATTTTGGGCATTGAACTTTAATTGGGCATTTTGTATTTTGTCTGTGAATGTTAGTCTCAGATAAACAGGATGAAGAGCATGATAATGAGCCTTGTCACGGGTCCTACACTCTGTCCCACTGCAAGGTTAAATCCCTTCCATGGGAAACAACAGCACCCCCAACATGAGCTTGGGGATCCCAAAGCAGAGAAAACTAGGTCCTGATTCGCATTTGGAATTCTGAGAGAAAACAGTTTTGCAGAGTGTCCTGTGATGATACGGGACAGTGATTAGAATAGGAACAGTGGGTCACATCTAGAGACAGGGTCTGAGGTAGTGACCTCACGTTCCCGCATCATAGTACATACATTTCTTTTTCTGTGGTTCCAAACCCAAAGGTTTCCTGTGATTGCAAGATAAGTATAGAGGTTGGCTGAGTGTGGAGAGGCAGGTCTGAAATTGTCTCATGGTTTGAGTCAAAACTAAACATGTTTTGGACAACACTGTAACTGAAGCATTTTAGAGTTTATGCAGCAGTGGTGGTTACAGACAATGAGTCCAGAGGCAACCCAAAATCACCAGGGATGGTCTAGTCCAGGAAAAGCCATGTATATGGATTCCATTAACCAAAGATCAAAATCCTCTCTCCAGACCTCTCAACAGTGTGTTAGCCCTTCTGCAATTTAGAAGCCCCACACCCCCAAAAGAACAGTCAAAGTCAAAGAGAGGTATTATAAAGTGACAGTCAAAGAGATATTAAGTTTAACCTGGAACTAGCTGAGCTTACCTTGAGTTTATCCATATTGTATTTCCATCTTAGCTGCTGGCAAATCAACACTCACTACCAAATATCATTAAAGTGGATTATTTGAACCTTAAAGCAAAACTTAACATTTAATTAAATTTCAATTCATTGCTCTACCATTTGGGATTTTCTTAAAATTGTAATCCTGCCACTTAATATTCATCCAAGAGGAACTCATTTCATATTTTAAACATGTTTTAAAATCTAGACACAATTCTATAAGAAGTTTCCTACAAAAGTGAGAGGTGAAGCCAGCTGGACTTCCTGGGTCAAGTGGGGACTTGGAGATTTTTTGTGTATAGCTAAAGGATTGTAAATATACAAATCAGCACTCTGTGTCTAACTAAAGGATTGTAAATGCACCAATCAGCACTCTGTAAAATGGACCAATCAGCACTCTATAAAATGGACCAATCAGCACTCTGTAAAATGGACCAATCAGCGCTCTGTAAAATCGACCAATCAGCAGGATATGGGCAGGGACAAATAAGGGAATAAAAGCTGGCCACCCCTGCCAGCAGTGGCAACCCGCTTGGGTTCCCTTCCATGGTGTGGAAGCTTTGTTCTTCACTCTTCACAATAAATCATGCTTCTGCTCACTCTTTGGGTCCGTGCCATCTTTAAGAGCTGTTACACCATGAAGGTCTGTGGCTTCATTCTTGAAGTCAGTGAGACCAAGAACCCACTGGAAGGAACCAACTCCAGACACATTTTGGCAACCACAAAGGGACTATTGCCTGTCGCCAAGCAGTGAGTACCATTGGACCCCTTTCGCTTGCTATTCTGTCCTATTTTTCCTTAGAATTCGGGGGCTAAACACCAGGCAACTGTCGGTCAGTTAAAAGAGACTAGTGTGGCTGTCAAACTAAAGACACAGGTGTCAGGCTTTCTGGGAAAGGGCTCTCTAACAAACCCCAACTCTTTGGAGTTGGGAGTGTGGGTTTGCCTGGAACTAGCTTCCACTTTTCCTATACTTCTGCGCTGAGCCAAGGGTCGACAGAGAGGAAAGCCATTCAGCTCCGGGGTCTGGACAAAAAGTTGGTTGACCCTGTAGCCATGTGCGAAACTCTCAAAGTCACGTTGCCCAAGCGAGACTCGCCCATCTATCCTATCTATCCTGACCCTCCCCTCCTGGGTCCCACCTAACGCCTGTCAGACAAACTTTCTCTCACCTCTTGCCTCTCTTTTTCGAGGCTAGTCCCACTTCTAAAAACCACTCCCTGTCTCTGGTGCTTTTCTAGCTTCTCCCGTCAGAATGATTTCTAGTATAAACTTCAGGACTCTGTTACCTCCTTTAGGCACCTGGGCTTACGAATCAGAGACATACTTTTTGCCCAAAGCCCTGTCGGCAGGGGGCGGGAGGGGGCAGGACTATCTGGAATTTTAGGATCCCTCCTCAGACTAGAAGGCCTAATAAAAGCTATTCCTGAAGCTAGGATTTGCGGAGCCTCAGAAATGATATCCTTCCTATTCAAATGATGAGAAGTGAGAACAAAAGGCATCACTCTTCCAACCGTGGAGATCCCTTCCCTCCCTCGGGGTATGGCCCTCCACTTCATTTTGGGGGCATAATATCTTTATAGGACAGTGGTAAGGTCCCAATACTAACAGGAGAATGCTTAGGACTCTAAAAGGTTTTTGAGAATGTGTCGGTAAGGGCCACTAAATCCGATTTTTCTCGGTCCTCTTTGTGGTCTATGAGGACAGACAAGGGTGCAGGTTTTCGAGAATCCATCAGTAAGGGCCACTAAATCTGACCTTCCTCAATCCTCCTTGTGGTGCAGGAGGAAAACTAGTGTTTCTGCTGCTGCGTCGGTGAGTGCAACTATTCCAATCAGCAGGGTCCAGGGACCATTGCAGGTTCTTGAGCAAGAGGGGTTTCTGCTGCTGCATTGGCGAGCACAACTATTCTGATCAGCAGGGTCTGGGGACTATTGCGGGTTCTTGGGCAGTGGGTGGGGCGGGGGGAGACAAACAAACCAAAACTGTGGGTGGTTTTTTCTTTCAGATGGGAAACACTGAGGCATCAACAGGCTCATCCTTGAAACGCATCCTAAGCCATTGGGACCAATTTGACCCACAAACCCTGAAAAAGAGGTGGGTCATTTTTTTCTGCACTATGGCCTGGCCCCAATATTCTCTCTCTGATGGGGAAAAATGGCCACCTGAGGGAGGTATAAATTACAATACTATGCTGCAGCTTGACCTTTTCTGTAATAGGGAAGGCAAATGGAGTGAAATACCTTATGTCAAGTTTTCTTTTCATTGAAGGTGAATCCACAACTATGCAAAGCTTACAATTTACATCCCACAGGAGGTCCTCTCAGCTTACCCCCATATCCTAGCCTCCCTATAGCTCCCCTTCCTCTTAATGATAAGCCTCCTCTAATCTCCCCTGCCCAGAAGGAAACAAGCAAAGAAATCTCCAAGGGACCACAAAACCACCCAGGCTATGGGTTATGTCCCCTTCAAGCTGTAGGGGGAGGGGAATTTGGCCCAACCTGGGCACATGTCCCCTTCTCCCTCTCTGATTTAAAGCAGATCAAGGTAGACCTGGGGAAGTTTTCAGATGATCCTGATAGGTACACAGATGTCCTACAGGGTCTAAGGCAAACCTTTGATCACTTGGAGAGATGTCATGCTATTGTTAAATCAAACACTGGCCTTTAGTGAAAATAATGTGGCTTTAGCTGCAGCCTGAGAGTTTGGAAATACCTGGCATCTTAGTCAAGTAAATGATAGAATGACAGCCGAAAGAAGGGACAAATTCTCTACCAGTCAGCAAACCATCTCCAGTATGGATCCCCACAGGGACCTTGACTCAGATCATGGGGACTGGAGTTGCAAACATCTGTTGACCTGTGTTCTAGAAGGACTAAGGAGAATTAGGAAAAAGGAATTATTCAATGATGTTCACCATAACTCAGGGAAATGAAGAAAATCTTTCTGCCTTCCTCAAGCGGCTACGGGAGGCCTTAAGAAAATATACTCCCCTGTCACCTGACCCACTTGAGGTTCAATTGATCCTAAAAAATAAGTTTATTACCCAATCAGCCACAGATACAACAGAAAGTTCCAAAAGTGAGCCCTGGGCTCTGAACAAAATCTGGATGCATTAAACCTGGCAACCTCAGTGTTCTATAATAGGGACCAAGAGGAACAGGCCGAAAAGGAAAAGTGAGATAAGAGAAAGGCTGCAGCCTTAGTCATGTCCCTCAGACAAACAAACCTTGGTGGTTCTGAGAGGTCAGAAAATGGAGCAGACCATCACCCAGTAGGGCTTGTTACCAGTGTGGTTTGCAAGTACACCTTAAAAATATTGTCCAACAAGAAACAAGCTGCCCCCTTGCCCATGTCCACTATGCTGAGGCAATCACTGGAAGGCACACAGCCCCAGAGGACAAAGGTTCTCTGGGCCAGAATCCCCCAACAAGATGATCCAACAACAGGACTGAGGGTGCCTGGAGCAAGCACCAGCTCATGTCATCACCCTCACTGAGCCCCGGGTACATTTAACCATTAAGGGCCAGGAAATTGACTTCCTCCTGGATACTGATGTGGCTTTCTCAGCGTTAATCTCCTGTAAGGTCTGTTACCAGTTCAGGAATCCTGGGACGGCCTGTAACCAGGTATTTCTTCCACCTCCTCAGTTGTAATTGGGAGACTTTGCTACAGATAGTAAGTATGCTTATCTAATCCTACGTGCTCATACTGCGATATGGAAAAAAGGGAGTTCCTAACCTTTGGGGACACTCCCATTACATATCACAAGGAAACCACGGAGTTATTGCACGCAGCGCAAGAATCCAAAGAGGTGGCAGTCTTACACTGCCAAAGCCATCAAAAGGGGAAGGAAAGGGGAGAACAGCAGCATAAGCAGCTGGCAGAGGCAGGGAAAGAGCAGCAGAAAGGAAAGAGAGAAAGAGACAGCAAGTCAGAGAGAGAGAGGAAGAGAGAGAGACAAAGAGGGAGTCAGAGAGACAGACAGAGACAGAAAGTCAAAGAGAGAGAGGAAGAGACAAAGAGGGAATAAGAAAGAGAGAAAGAGAGAGACAAAGAAGAAGCCAAAGAGAAAGAAAGAGAGATGGACGTAGTGAAGAAACAACAGCGTCCCCTATTCCTTTAAAAGTCAGGGTAAATTAAAAACCTATAATTGATCATTGAAGTTCTTCTCTGTAACCCTGTAACACTCCAATAGCACCTTGTTGTCAGTGTAAACAAGGTCATAGCCCGAAAATACTGAGGCCACTGACAACCCACAGTCTTCCTATCAAAAATCCTTAACCCAGCAGGTCTCCTAACAGGGGATCTAAATCTTAATTAATTATCATACAAAGGTCCGACCAGACCTAGGAGGAACTCCCTTCAGGACAGGATGATAGATGGTTCCTACCAGGCAAGTAAGGGACAAAGACACAATGGGTATTCAGTAAGTGATAAGGAACTCTTCTAGAAGCAGAGTTAGGAAAATTGCCCAATAATTGGTCTGCTCAAACTTGCAAGTTGTTTGCACTCAGCCAAACCTTAAAGTACTTACAGAATCAGGAAGGAGCCATCTATACCAATTCTAAGTTAATATGGACTGAAAAAGGTTTTATTACTAGCAAAGAAAAATTAAAATCCCAAACTCGCAAGGTTTTCAACCAAAGTAAAGTATGCTAAAAGTTAAGTGTAACATGTATTATCCTAACTTCTAATTTTACAGAAATCAGACCCTATCAGTGCCCCTCAAAGCTCAAGCCCATTAGCGCAGGGCCATACAACTTAATACCCCTACTTATAGGGTTAGAAATGGCCACTGATACAGGAAGTGGAATAGCAAGTTTATCTTCTTCATGATCCTACTACCACACACTCTCAAAGGATTTCTCAGACAGTTTGCAAGAAATAACAAAATATATCCAGTAAGGATAGTAACTACAATCCCAAATAGCCTCTTTAGCAGCAGAGACTCTCCAAAACCGCTGAGGCCTAGACCTCCTCACTGCTGAGAAAGGAGGACTTTGCAGCTTCTTAGGGGAAGAGTGTTGTTTTTACACTAACCAGTCAGGGATAATACGAGATGCCACCCAGAATTTACAGGAAAGGCTTCTGAAATCAGACAACACCTTTCAAACTCTTATACCAACCTCTGGAATTGGGTGACATGACTTCTCCCCTTTCTAGGTCCCGTACAGCCATCTCGGTATTACTCGCCTTCGGGCCCTTTATTTTTAACCTCCTTGTCAAATTTGTTTCCTCTAGGTGATATCAAGGCCATCAAGCTACAGATGGTCTTACAAATGGAACCTCAAATGAGCTCAACTAACAACTTCTACTGAGGACCCCATACCGACCTGCTCGTCCTTTGACTGGCCTAAAAAGTTCCCCTCTGGAGGACACTACAACTGCAGGGCCCCTTCTTTGCCCCTATCCAGCAGGAAGCAGCTAGAACGGTCATCGTCCAATTCCCAACAGCAGTTGGGGTGTCCTGTTTAGAGGGGAGATTGAGAGGTGAAGCCAGCTGGACTTCCTGGGTCAAGTGGGGACTTGGAGATTTTTTTGTGTCTAGCTAAAGGATTGTAAATGTACCAATCAGCACTCTGTGTCTAACTAAAGGATTGTAAATGCACCAATCAGTCCTCTGTAAAAACACACCAATCAGCGCTCTGTGTCTAGCTAAAGGATTGCAAATGCACCAATCAGCACTCTGTGTCTAGCTAAAGGATTATAAATGCACCAATGAGCACTCTGTAAAAACGCACCAATCAGCACTCTGTGTCTAGCTAAGGGATTGTAAATACAACAATCAGCACTCTATAAAATGGACCAATCAGCACTCTGTAAAATGGACCAATCAGCAGGACATGTGCGGGGACAAATAAAGCAATAAAAGCTGGCCAACCCAGCCAGCAGCAGCAACCCACCTGGGTCCCCTTCCATGCTGTGGAAGCTTTGTTCTTTCACTCTTCACAATAAATCTTGCTTCTGCTCACTCTTTGGGTCCATGCCACCTTTAAGAGCTGTAACACTTACCGCGAAGGTCTGTGGCTTCATTCTTAAAGTCAGCGAGACCAAGAACCCACTGGAAGGAACCAACTCTGGACATAAAAGGACTTTGTCCCATTACATCCTCCCTCTCTATCATCAAAAATAAATTCACGCACACACAAAACACAGTGAAATTTCTAAGTAGGCTTCTTTTTCTTGTGGTAAAAGCAGAGTAGGAAATCAAGAGAGTAGAAAATGAAGTATGTTTTATTAAGAAATGTAAAGATTTTAAGATTACTAAAAAAGTGAAAAATATTCCTCATGCAGAACTACTGCCATCTAAAGGCCTCAGCACAATATTACAAATAAGTATTTGGTTCTATGTAGCTAAATGGCTAATATTTAAGTGCCATAGAGTTTTATTTTTAGAAATTTATATTTTTCCTATTTTTTTCCAGTTTAGTAAATGAACTTTTTTCTTACCCCTTAAAGAAACTATATGTGCCACAGAAGATATGTAGATTGGCTTAGGTTATACAAAAAGTTGAACATACAACATTTAATTAGAAATATTTAGAAAAGCATATTTTAAACCAATGAAAAAAGAAACAGGCCATTTCCCTCTTTCCCCAAAATGTTTGGCAAATCATATTTACAATATAGATGTTAAAATACAGTATTATAAATTCACAAAAGATCAGTTAGTCAGATATTATGGAGTCTAAAGCTTAAGCTAGCTAATTGCAAGTCACACCTAAGGTTAAAACTGCTAAATTATAGTACCACCTCAATTAAAAGCAGGTTCATTGTAATAACGAAATTCAATTCTAGAAAATCAGTTGTAACATAACTTCTTATTTCTGAATATTTCTTAATTATTACATGACTCACAAGTATAAGAAAAAACAGTACATGAAATACTGAAAACAAAAAAAACTAAAACTTATAAAACTTCACAGCATGGTATTAATGTTACACATAAGCAAAAGCACCCAACTTTAAGAAGTCAACAAATAACATAAACCCAAGTTCATGTCCTTTACAGATCTTTCAAATGGCAAATATTTCCTACATTTATCACAACACTGATTCAACTATCCTTATTAACTGCCTTAGTCTGCTCAGCCTGCCTTAACAGAATACTACACAATGGGTGGTTTAGACAACAAAAAATTATTTTCTCACATTTCTGGAGGCTGAAAGTCCAAGATCAAGGTGCTGTGAGAGTTGGTTTCTGGTGAAGTCACTCTCCTTGGCTTCAGACAGTTTTTTTTTTAGACAGGTTCTCACTCTGTCACCCAGGCTGGAGTGCGAAGGCCTGATCCCAGCCCACTGCAACCTCCTCCTCCCAGGTTCGAGCGATCCTCCCACCCCAGACCCTAGAATAGCTGGGACTATAGGTGCCTGCCACCACACCCTACTAATTTTTGTATTTTTTGTAGAGACGGGTCTCGCTATGTTGCCCAACCTGGTCTTGAACTCCTTACCTCAAGCGATCCGCCTACCTTGGCATGATGCCAGGCAGACAGCTGTGGTTTTGTGGCTCCTCACATGGCCTTCTGTGCTTGCAGACGCTGGTGTCTCTTCCTCTTCTTACAAGAATGTTAATCTTGTTGGATTAGGGCTCCACCCTTACGACCTTATTTAACATTAATCACTTCCTTAAAGGCCCTATGTGAAATACAGACACATTGTGGGTTAGGTCTTCAACACATGAATGAGTGGGGGACAAAATTCAGTCCACGATACTCAAAGAAACAGAAATTAATTTGTATCTGAGTAGAAGACTGAACTTGTAGTTGATAATACAAGAGCTGTGGCATTTTATCAGTAAATGTGATAGAAGTTTAATGTGCAGGGAAAATGAAATATCCTTATCTGGAAATAAGCGTTATCAAACCATTAAACTGTGTGTTTGTATTTAAACTCAGGGTTATGCAGGGAATGGGAGAAGAAAAGGGAACCATCCCCTGTATTTCTGGAAGAGTCAGACTGAGGTTTGAGGTAGAAAGGAAAGGTGAGTGGGGCTCCAGAAAGAGTACAAGCCTCTAGGATTGGATCATTTGCAGAATTCTCCCACAAAGTTTAAATGATGTGGACTCTCTAGCACAAGAACTGTTTGTGTAAACATGCAGAATATATATAATTTGTTATTTAGCAAGTACATAAGATTGTTGATGTGCATGTAAAGACCAGATTCAGTCCCAGGACCACCTGGCTATACACCCAGGGGTCTTTTCCTCTTTACGAGTGCCCTGGTTCCCTCTCTCCCTTCACACCCAATTTCCTGTTCACAATTCAGCACACTCAAGAGGTTTTGTAAGGACAAGTTTTGGCTAAGTCAACAAAAAACAATCCTTTTCTATTCTTCCCTCTTAAAACGAATGTACTATTACATTTGTATTACTAAGGGAAGTCCCTAAAGCACCTAAAGCACCTACTCCCACATGAAACAAGATATTCCCCAAGGAAACGTGTGCCCTTCAACGTGACATCTACCTGGAAGTTTGACTTTGGTAGCGCTCTATTGCAAGGGGCAGAGAAGAATGCCAAGGTCAATGCTCCAGTGCCAACAAGCTTTTTCTAGCTCCTCCAACAATCCAGTCTTTTCTCTTTTGGTTCACAGACATTGAAGACATGGTTGTTGGACTCATCAGTGAACAGCTCAATCTTCTCGAAGATTCTTTACTTTCCCTATTCCAGAGAGATTTGTTTGGGGCTTTTAAGTATTATAATGGAACAAGTTATCAATTTTATTCAAGTGGGTCTACTAGGTATAATAAGTGTCCTCCTACTCAACTGCACTATCGCACTAAATTAATCCTCTGGTCTATTAGCCTCAAAAGGATTATTATTTGAAAGGGTTAAATGCAGTTCTTAATCAATTATATTTTCATTATGTCACGACTATTGATTTGTCCCATTAGACACACTGTTCCTTTAAATTTAAAACTGAAGCAATATAAACATAATAGATTTGTATTTTCTTTTTAAAATGAGGCACTACGTAATAAAGATCTCAAAGTGCTAGTCCTTCACATCAGGAAATCCGGAAGAGAATTAAATGCCCTAAGGCATACATTGTATGTAATGGATTAACTTTCTCTGCATCTAAAATGGTAGTAGTTATACAGTTTTTGAGAGAATTAAGCAAATGTCACTCAAATCATTTTGTGCTCTATAAACTTTAAACCCGGTTTACAAAAGTTTTCTTTTTCTGTAGCATACTCTATATATTTCTGTGAAGTGTCCGATGTCCTTTCATAGAAAATTCTTCATTACAGTAACAAAATAGGATGATCAAGTAATAACCAATATTGGTTTCCATAACCAGTATCATCTTGCAAAATGGTTCCTCACGATGTCTGATACATTTATTTTCTAACGCACTCCAGGGTATGAAGGGTGAAAGGTCTCTCTTTCATTTTACACTTAGGAAACCAAGGAATACAAAGTTTTTGATTTAAACCACTATCAAAGATCACGTGGGCGAAAAGACTTTCCAAATTGCAGGCTAACTAGGTCAGAGGGATATTAGAGGACGAATTTTTTTCCATGATCTTACACTATTCCGCACACAGGGGTAAAAGGTCAGGCCTAACCTCAGGATCTCCTGGTTTCCGAGGCGCCCTGAAGGCGATGGAGAGTCCGGTTAATTTTGTGGTAGGAAGGGCTAAGTGCCTACAGGTCTCAGCTGTGCAGCAGCGGCACCGCTCCTGGACCCCTAGTGCCTTCTGGGTTCCCAGGCTTGCGGGACAGCTCGAGGTCGCCGGCGCTGGGGTATCAGGAAGACGCGAGCTGACTACCTGACTCCGGACGGCGGCGCAGGACGCCGGCCGCGCGAGGGGC